>NC_067238.1:20239452-20298248 GCF_019924925.1 Ctenopharyngodon idella
TTCCTTACTGGGACTGCATGACTATCACGATATTATCAAGTGTCCCATGGATCTAAGCACTATAAAGGTGCGCGTCGAAGAGTTTTAGATACATAACCATTTAAAAATGCCACCATGTGCACAATCAGATGTTCATGTATTTCTCGATCTTGCAGAGGAAAATGGATCATCGGGAGTACCGGGATGCATTGCAGTTTGCAGCTGACATCAGGCTAATGTTTTCAAACTGTTACAAGTACAATCCTCCAGATCACGATGTGGTGTCCATGGCCCGAAAATTACAGGTACGGACACTTCACGATCATGATTATTTTGCTCAAAAATTATAATTGTGATTATTTATTACAATTGTTCTCATTTCAGAAATTTCTTTTTACATTTAATCTGAATTTTTGCACTTTTATCCAAACACAGATCAAGTCCCCTCTACATTATTAAGACTGATAAAACATTAAAGGGATAGTTCACCCAAAAATGAAAATTATCCCATGATTTACTCACCCTCAAACCATCCTTGGTGTATATGACTATCTTCTTTCAGTCAAACACAATCGGAGATATATTTAAAAATATCCAGGCTCTACCAAGCTTTATAATGGTAGTGAATGGGGGGCAAGATTTTGAAGCCCAAAAGAGTGCATCCGTCCATCATAAAAATAATCCATACGGCTCCAGTGGGTTAATAAAGGCCTTCTGAAGTGAAGTGATGGGTTTTTGTAAGAAAAGAGCAAAGCCAAAATTGTGATCATGATTTAAGTACGATTAATCATCCAGGCCTACTTTTTCTTCCTTTTCTTTTGCACCAAAAGTAAGCATGTCAAAAGTTGGATATTAAAATTTTCATCTCTCTATTTCAGGATGTATTTGAGTTCCGCTTCGCCAAGATGCCTGACGAGCCCCTGGACTCCCTCCCACCTGCGTCCCTGGGCGGCGGCCTGGGCGGTCACTCCTCCTCTTCCTCCTCCTCTTCCTCCTCGTCGTCAGAGAGTGACGTGAGCAGCGAGAGTGAGAGCGAGAGCAGCCCGAGCTCCGACAGTGAGGAGGAGAGAGCGCATCGCCTGGCCCAGCTTCAGGAACAGGTGTGTACACAGGTAGCGACTGAACTTTTCCAACAAAGTTCGCTAAAACCGGCACTGACAGATTTGACGTATTTGTACGTTTAATGAGAGCTGCAGTGGCCGTGGGTTTAGAAACACAGTGACACTCATTCACTCGCTTGTCTGCAGTTGAGAGCGGTGCACGAGCAGCTGGCTGCGCTGTCCTCTACGCCCATCGTCAAGCCCAAGAAGAAGAAAGAAAAGAAAGACAAGAAGAAAAAGAAGAAGCCGGAAAAACACAAGCGGAGCAGGAGCATAATGGAGGATGAGGTTGTCATTCGGCCGCCGAAAACGCCCAAACTCTCCAAGACACCAAAGAGCAGGAGCAACAGCAAAGCGGCGACTTCCACTCAGGGCAAGAAGGGCTCCAGTAAGAAGAGCAACAAGAGCAAGTACGTCTCCACTTACTAATTTACACAGCTAATTCATAAATCATCAACAAAAATAAACGTATCTTACTCCTTCTCATGTTTCCCTTAGATCCTCAAAGAAATCTCAAGCCGCATCGTTTAACTCCATACCCATGAGCCACGGTGGTCTTACGCCACACTACGACTCAGAGGAAGAGGAGGAGACCAGCCCCATGAGCTACGACGAGAAGCGGCAGCTCAGCCTGGACATCAACAGGCTGCCGGGTGAGAAACTGGGCCGCGTGGTCCACATCATCCAATCACGAGAGCCCTCGCTGCGCGACACCAACCCAGAGGAGATCGAGATTGACTTTGAGACGCTCAAACCGTCCACGCTGCGGGAACTAGAGCGATATGTCATGATGTGTTTACGAAAGAAACCACGGAAACCTTATGGTAAGAGCACATTTAATTTAAATATGATTTATATAGTGTAGCTGATTTGTAAAAAAAACAAGATATGAGCTTCCCATGAAAAAGGAATGTTTGTTCTTGGGCAGCTAATGGGAATCTGAAGCTAGACTTTAACCCATAATGCTTTGTTTAGCCCCACCTTTCCTGGTTTTGTTCAGCACACTCCTCAGGTCGACAGTCATATGCTCTTTACACTTCTGTGAACAAACACAATGCTGTTCTTTCATTCCTCCACTAATGTAGAGTCATCTCCCATGTGACTTGTGTGTTAACATAGGTACAATGTTGAATAATTACATGGCAAGATGAAAAAAAGAAACGAAAAATACACTGCCGTTCAAATGTTTTTGAAAGAAGTCTCTTCTGCTCACCAAGGATGCATTTATTTGATCAAAATTCAGTAAAAACAGTCAAATTGTGAAATATTATTACAATTTAGGAGAACTTTTTTTTTTTTTTTTTTTTTTTTTTTTTTTTTATATATTTCAAGATGTAATTTATTTCTGTGATGCAAAGCTGAATTTTCAGCATCATTACTCCAGTCTTCAGTGTCTTCAGAAATCATTTTAATTTGCTGATTTGCTGCTCAAGAAACATTTCTTATTATTTTCAATGTTGAAAATAGTTGGGCTGCTTAATATTTTTGTGAAAACTCATTTTTTTCAGGATGCTTTGAATAGAAAATTCAAAAGAACAGCAATTATTCTTTTGAAAAATGTAATGTGTCCTTGTGGAATATTAAATATTAACTGTCCAAAAAAAACAAAAAAACAATCTGTAGTGTATATATTATATTGGCTCTGCTCTCTAGATAGGAGTATATGCAGCCTTTTTATGTTTTATTTTTTAATTTATATTTTACGTAACTTAATGCTAGCAAATGAGACATGAATGAGACAGAATTGGGGAAGTTATGCATTTGACAGATGCTTTTATTCAAAGTGTATTCATTGTATCCAAGCTATACATTTGATCAGTTCATGCATTATCTGGGAATCAATCAAACCCATGATCTTACTGTTGTTAGTATTATAATGTACTGTTTGAGCAAATAAAAATTATTGATAGTCAGTAGATTTTGTTCACTAGGGTGAACTAACATTTGTGTGAACAAAATCACACAGGTGGGTACTACTGATACTGATTCTCTCAAAAAGACTGCCAAATTAGTGGTTTAGATGATACACCTTGGTGTATGACTTATAAATATTTACCTGAATACTGGAAAAGTTTGAAGTTTAAATGCTTTCCCTACTCTTATTTACATTCATTGTATCTTTGATTTAACATTTAAGCCAATGGTACAGGTAGAGACACCCTTGACTAATTATTTCTAGATAAAACACTATAAATTACTTAATATTCTACAATATTATTGATTTGATTGCACATTTACACTATCAGATGAGAACTGAACTGAGCTGGATGATAATGACATCACTGTTTTTTCCAGAGCTGCTTTATAGATTAATTGAACTCATTCCATAATTGATGATCTTTAGTTACACAGTTATTGAACTGAACTAAATCAACACTGAACTAATTTCAACTGAATAATGACACTATTGTCTTTCTAGAGCTGCTTCAGCAGAATTGAACTCTGTTTGATCATTGTTTATCACTGTAAAACTGCTTTGAAACAAATTTGTATTGTATGAAGTGCTATATAAATAAGTTACTTGACTTGACTTAAAGACTTTAGAAGTTGCATGGGAAATTTGACCAAATGTGTGTTTTCCAGTGGCAGTCAAAGGTGCTGCGGGTAAATCTCGCGAGGAGTTGGCTCTGGAGAAGAAGAGAGAGCTGGAGAGAAGACTGCAGGACGTCAGCGGCCAGCTCAACTCCGGCAAGAAACCACAGAAAACCAAAGGTAGGGACTCTGAGGTGTTCACAGATGATCAATCAGAATCAGGTTAATCAAGACATATTAAATGAACATCTCTCTTGCTCTTTCAGTGGAGAAGCCCACTGCGGTGGAACCCAATGCCATGGCGTCTCGTCTCAGCGCCAGCAGTTCCAGCTCAGACTCCTCCTCCTCGTCATCCTCTTCCTCATCCTCTGACACCAGTGACTCAGACTCAGGCTGAACCAATCAAAAGGAACAGACAATAATTAAAACACGCACTCCATCCTAGAATAGAAAAGAGCTCCTGCTCTAAATAACTAGTGAAACAGAGAGAAATATAAATAAGGAAAAGCAGGCTTTCTCTTTAGATGTATAGAAGCAGTGTGAGGTCAAAGAGAATTCTGGGAAATGTTGGACGGAGAAGGAACTGATGGAAAAGCAGACCGGGGCATCCTTGTCTAATTTGGGACTCATTTCCGTTAGACCATCCTTCTTTACCTTGTGTATATACATGTACAAAGATATATAAATATCTATTTTTCTTTTATAAAGAAGAATTTTAAGCAATTCCCTGGTAGGGAAGAAAACAAAAATCTGACTTTTTCTTTTGTGAATCTTTTGTGTTGCTTTTTATTTTTCTCTCCCTCTTTTCGTTTGACCTATTAGTTGTTTGTCGTAAAGAAAACAAAAGGCTTGGAGTGGAAACTACTGTCACTTTTGTTTGCATGAGCGAGTGTGTGATGTGTACGTGTGCCATTGAATCCAGTGATTTTCCTGCCCACTCCGAGTAATTTACACACTTTGCACATACGTGTATGTGTAGCCGCTTGGTTGTGCATTTGAATGAATAAACAAAGCTCCACCTATTCAAATGGCATCTGTACACCTTGAAGTTAGGAGAACATGAAATGACATCATCCGTCTCTGTTCGATGGGCAGCCTGTCGGCTTTAGTGGCGTCTTAAAACTTGAATCTGATCACCTCTCCATCCAGCCTGCTTTATTCCCATGGTCAAATGAATGGGTTCAAATCTGCATTAAACATACAGAATCGTGCTCTTAGAATTCAGCTGGGCTACATGAGCATTTGTTTTTCTGGATGCTTAAATTATTTTTCTGTTCATGTGGTTTCGGTCAGGATTTCAAGAGCAGAACAGAGTCTTAGATGCACTATCAGAAGCTGCTTAATAAGGTGTTGATATGAATACTGTTTTGTAAATCTTGGTTTTTGAGTTTTAGTCTGGTTTTGTTTGTTCTGTTTTAGTGTGTTGTTATTTGCCCAGAGAATTGATGCACAATTTATGATTTTTTTTTTTAACAAAATGACCCTCATATTCAGAAATGAAATGCTTGGAAATATAGTTTCAATATCATAGCACACGCAGTTACACAACAACAAAACAATATGAAATTTGTTTTTTCTTCCAAAATTTGTACATATGTAGGTTTCATGACCTCGCAGCTTGCATCTGTCATTATGACCTGATTTCTGTTTCCTGTGTTATTTTTTCTTTTCTTTTTTTCTTTGTTTACTCCTGTCTTCAGCTCTTCTGTTTAGTATTGTGGCTGGTTTTTTCCACAGCTCATTCTGTTTTTTTAAGAAAACGACAACAACAAAACATAACGAAATGAAACCTCACGCTATAAGCATCATCTCCACAGATGCTTCATGCGACCGTAGTTCTCATCTGAAAAATGTCACATTAATAAAGAGGGTGAGATGTTCTTAAAACAAAATCTTGTGGCTGAGTGTTTCTTCAGGACCATGCTGTTTCATTAGCATATTTCTATATGAACTTCAATGGAATATGTATTGCATCCAGGGATATTATAGTTAACTAAAACCATTTTAAAAAAGTTACTTAATAAAATATAAAGAAACTTAAACTTATTTCATTCAGCTAGTTGCCAAGGTGACATTTCTAATTTTCAACTAACTTAATGTAAGAAAATAACTAAGGTTTCACAGACAGGGCTTAGATTAAGCCAGGATTAGGACATTTAAGTAGCTTTTTAAAATGTTTTTTTTAGCAAAAAACATTAATGTGTGCATCTTGAGACAAAACAATGGCACTGAAATATTTTAAGACATGTCAGAGAAAGTTTCTTTCAGTTAAAACAGCTCAAACATGCATTTTAATCTGGGACTAGTTTAAGCCTTGTCTGTGAAATTGGGGGAAAAACTATTACAAATAAAATTACCAAAACTTGAAAATTAAAATGGGTATTATAATAAAAACTAATTGAAAATATTAACAAAATGATAGTAGTTTGTTAATGATACTAAAATAAGTTTATTTATTTATATATAACCTAAGCGCCATTAAACTATATGGCCCGGTTTCACAGACAGGGCTTAGCCTAAACCAGGATTAGACCTTAGTTCAATTAGGATATTTAAGTAGCTTTTATAAACGTTCACTAGAAAAAGACATTACAGGTGTGCATCTTCAGACAAAACAATGGCAGTGACATATTTTAATATATTATATATTATATTTTAATATGTCAGTACAAGTTGCTTTCAGTTAAAACAGCTCAAACATGCATTTTAATCTGGGACTAGCTTAAGCCTTTCTGTGAAACCGGGGGTATATCATATAAATTAATTATTAAAGTTATTTTTTACATTAACCTGTAAAAATGCATTGCACTCATCAGGATACTATCCTGAGCTACATCAGAAGGTGGCAGTAGTGTTTTTGTATGCCGAATGTCTCCTGAAAGTTTAATAACACCTGTTAGCATTAACATCTGTTAGCATTCGTATTCATCTGTGGCAGACGCTCAGTTAGCACAAGCCCCGAATGTGGCGGTGTAACATTCCTGTAGTGTGCTGAGGTAAGTTTAGGAAAAGTCAACATGAGTGTATGGATGGGATTTGACAGCTCATTGGGTTGTCAAACAGATATTAATAGTTTTGTAATGTACTTGATTTAACCTGAATTCTCCTTAATATTTTGTAGATGATAATGGTGTGAACATAATATTTTAGAAGATCTTTAGTTTTCCTTTACACTGAAATGTGACAAAAAAGTTGTAGTGTTTTACAGGCCTTGTGCACTTACTGTTCCTGATCCTATGGGTAATTGATACTAAATTATGAGGAAGTATCCATGATCAGTGAAGCGTATGAATGCTTTCATTATTCAGACTGACTTTCAAACACTCTCCTCGCACAGCATTGCTTCTACACTGAAGAACACTGAGATGAGGATACTCAGACTTGGACTTGTCCTGGTGGGCTTTGCGTTTTGTTGTGTTTCATCTAAAGGTGAGTTTAATTACCTGAAATATCTGTTATATGAAGACAGGACTGACTTGTAGGACCAGTCTCACCATTTTACGGTAACTAACTAATCACATGCTCAGAACCATTTTAGCTTCTGATTTTTGTAAAGGGTTAGTTCACCTAAAAATGAAAATTCTGTCATTAATTACTCACTCTCATGTCGTTCCAAACCCATAAGACCTGCGTTCATCTTCAGTACACAAATTAAAATATTTTTGATGAAGTCCGAGAGCTTTCTGACCCTCCTTAGACTGCAATGTTATTACCATTTTCAAGGCCCAGAAAAGTAGTAAAGACACTGTTAAAATAGTCCATGTGACTACAGTGGTTCAACCTTAATGTTATGAAGCAACGCGAATACTTTTTAAGTTCCTGTTTGATCTTTCCAAGAACCTAATTGCAGCAAAATAAAATACTTCATTGTTGAATATGCACATATTTCTGGATGTATTGAACCCTCAAGAATGTATCTTAACTGGCATATACTGACTCTTATTTGAATAACTTTGTTCCCTTCAGATGTTTACGTGTTCCAGGGCATTGACGAATGCGAGTATAGCAAAGAGGATTTGTCTGACATGGTCTACACTGTGAAGCTGGTCTTCAACCAGAAGCTTCTGTGCAGTTATGACTCAAGGCTGGGGAAATATGTTGGTTATGATGAATATGGAATCAAGAACGCTGATCATTTCAACAGTCAGAGCTGGAAGATGAAACAGCGCAAGGAAGAGCTGGAGACACTGTGCAGAGCTGATGCAAGATTTTATGTCAACAGCACAACGAGAAAGGGTAAACAGTGTATTTTTCATTCTTCTTTTATCTTCTGCATTTTCATTTGAGCACAATAAATTTTAAGGAAATGGAAATGAAAGCAATGAGTTGAGATAGTCTGAAGTGATCCAATAGGTCATATTTAGTGGATGAATCTTGTTGTTTTGCAACAGTGCCTCCCGTTGTTACCGTACGCTCCACTGAGAAGGCTCATGGTCAGCTGACCACCTTGGTGTGCCGTGCATACAATTTTTACCCACAGGCCATTAATATGACCTGGCTAATAGATGGATCGGAGGTCACTGGCGACGTGATCTCTACTGAATTCATGGATAATGGTGACTGGAGCTACCAGATGCATTCATACCTCGATCTGGTGCTCCACAGAGGAGTCGCAGTGAGCTGCCGAGTGGAGCACAGCGGCCTGGAGAAACCTCTCGTCATTCAGTGGGGTGAGTAAAGATAGTGAGCTGTATTAATAATTGTTTAGATAACTGTTGGAATTTACCAGTAGTAGTTGGTGCTGATCACCAGCTGATCTATGAACAAAAAGAAAGCACACTGCCACAATCAATCAACTTCATGCTGAAGAACTGACCATGGGTTATTAATGTTAAAGGGTTAATTCACCCAAAAAAATGAAAATTCTGTCATAATTACTCACCCTCATGTCGTTCCACATCCGTAAGACCTTCGTTCATCTTCAGAACACAAATTAAGATATTTTTAATGAAATCTGAGAGACGCCTGTTCTGACGTGGAACCTGGAAGTGCTGAACGTAAACAGTGTAAGAGAATGACACAGAAGAGAAGAGATTGTTGAATAAAGTCGTTATTTTTGTTTTTGCGGAGAAAATGTATTCTTGTCGCTTCATATCATTAAGCTTGAAACGCTGTAGTCACGTGGACTATTTTAACAATGTCTTTAGTACCTTTCTGGACCTTGAAAGTGGTGGTTAAAGGGTTAGTTCACCCAAAAATGAAAATTCTGTCATTTATTACTCACCCTCATGCCGTTTCACATCCATAAGACCTTTGTTCATCTTCGGAACACAAATTAAGATATTTTTGATAAAATCCGATGGCTCAGTGAGGCCTGCATCGCCAGCAAGATCATTAACATTTTCAATGCCCAGAAAGCTACTAAAGGCATATTTAAAACAGTTCATGTGACTACAGTGGTTCAACCTTAATGTTATGAAGCAACGAGAATACTTTTTGTGCGCCAAAAAAACCAAAATAACGCCTTTATATTCAACAATATCTAGTGATAGCCGATTTCAATTCAAAACACTGCTTCATGAAGCTTCAAAGCTTTACAAATCTTTTGTTTTGAATCAGTGGTTTGGAGTGTGAAAGTCACGTGATTTCAGTAAATGAGACTTTGTTACGTCATAAGTGTTTCGAAATTTCAATGGTTTGTGTGTTTTTGGCAGCTTGATACCCGCTCCGAACCACTGATTCGAAACAAAAGATTCGTAAAACTTCGAAGCTTCATGAAGCAGTGTTTTGAAATCGCCCATCACTAGATATTGTTGAATAAAATCGTTATTTTGTTTTTTTGGTGCACAAAAAGTATTCTCGTCACTTCATAACATTAGGGTTGAACCACTG
Source organism: Ctenopharyngodon idella (assembly GCF_019924925.1). Classification (NCBI taxonomy): domain Eukaryota; kingdom Metazoa; phylum Chordata; class Actinopteri; order Cypriniformes; family Xenocyprididae; genus Ctenopharyngodon; species Ctenopharyngodon idella. The sequence goes on from NC_067238.1 coordinate 20,248,896, forward strand.
TAGTCACATGAACTGTTTTAAATACGTCTTTAGTAGCTTTCTGGGCATCTGAAAGTGTTAATTATCTTGCTGGCGATGCAGGCCTTACTGAGCCATCGGATTTTATCAAAAATATCTTAATTTGTGTTCTGAAGATGAACGAAGGTCTTACGGGTGTAGAACGACATGAGGGTGAGTAATAAATGACAGAATTTTCATTTTTGCATGAACTAACCCTTTATCTAAAACTATTAAAAACACTTTTTATTGAAATAAAGCTGAAATGAAATAAAATTCAATTTTCCATTTTTCCATTTAATATTTATCAGTTAAAAACACTAAAATTACACACTGGAATAAATAAATAAATAACTAAAACTGAAATATAAATAAAACTAAATTAAACCTGTATAGTAATATTTTAAAACAAACAAACAAAAAAAAACAGGAAAGAATAAAAATGAGAAAAGCACATAGCAAAATTACTAAAAATGAAACTAAAATTAAAACAAAAAACTGAAAATAAAAAAGATTTTTAAAATGATTGATACTATAATAGTATATAAATAATGTTAAAATAACACTAAAACTGATGAGGCATTCTGTCCATGACCCACCAGATGTGGTCTGGTCCAAATTTTCCGACACTTCCACTTTTACCTCTGCAAATACATGTTACTGCGTGATGTTTGTGTTCATGAAGTTCTTGTTTTTCTGTTGAACTGATGTCATGTTGGAATTACTGTAGAAATTTCTCACAAGTAAAGTCCACAATACACATGCATTTCTTTGTCATGATGTTCTGTTGGTTTTCTTGCATTGTTGGTTTATTGATTTGCACGTAAACTCTTAAAATAGAGTACTTACTTCTGTCACCTTCTGTTCATTCTCTTTCTCTGGTCTTTTCTCATGCTCAGACTCGACCTCTCTCAATACCAGAATTGCAAAATTAGCTGTGGGTTGCTCTTTTTTCCTTTTTGGCCTTATTGTGGCTTTTTCTGCTGCATACATCTACTACAAAAGAAAGCACAGAGGTAAACGTCTACCACTACTGATACTGAAATAATGGATTAATAAATCCAGGATAGATGTAAAGGCATTATGTAAACACTTTTCTTGTCTTCCCCCAGGTTTTTCTTCTCTTCCCCTCTATTGAGCACCTTTTTCATTCATTTTGTGATGTTAAGGGTTGAAAAATCAGTTTTTTACGTGGATGCGTGTAAATGTTTGATTCCCTGTTGTATATTATTGCTCATTTTAATAAAGAATATTTTTTTTAACTTACCTATGCATGGTTGCCTCTGACTCATATTTGCATATCAAACCAGTGCTCTAAACAAAACATATATATAGACAGAAAAAAGAAAAAAAAACCCCATAAAATATAAACCTCAATACTGCAACATCAAATAAGTTTATAAAATTGTGTCTGTAGAAACATGCATATATTTAGGGATTCATTAATGTAGTTTTATTTTTTAATCATCTGGTGTTGAATGATATCATTTAGGGCAGAAAAGCTGCAGAAAGAAAACACTCTGACTGCATTTACTCTAACAGCCACAAGGGACTGTGGTTAATTGTTCTGTTCATTTCCCCAGACAAACAGCAGCGGTTTAGATTTCAGAGCAGGTGCAGTGTGGAGCTTATTCACTGTCATTATCACTCCTGAACTCAGAGGCCCTTTTGTGTTAAATCTCTTTATGTTTCCCTTAAGTATTTGACCTAAGAACAAACATTTTCAATCAACAAAAAATAAAGCTTTTTTCAAAATAAATATCATATACTTATTTATATATGTTGTACATAATATAATATTAATTTATTAAAAATTGATAACTTAAAAATGTATATATAATATTAAAAATTATGAAATATATATTTAATAAATAATACATAAAATTGAATATATATATATATATTTGTATTCCCTTATTTTTGTTATCATTATTCTGATTCTGATAACAATAAAATTATTAAATTATAACTATAATTCATTTTAAATAAGTTTAAGATTTATTGAGGGTCAGTTTTATTGAAGCCAGTTGTTGACCACAACTGCTCTAGAATTAAATTTAATAAAAAAATGCTCGTGTATTCTTTTCACGATAAAACCATAGACCGTAAAATATTAAAACCAAGGGCGGCTTGTATTTTGAAGAGGGAAGCAGGTCATTTTTTTCTCTCCAGTTGTACACTTCTGCCCTCTTGTGGTCAGTTACGGTATTGAGCATTTGTAAATTAATCTGGTGCCGTTCCAGTTTCTCACAGCGCTCCTAGCTGGAATAGCCTACCTCGTTTCTTAAATAATTTTTCTTTTTTTTTTTATTTGAGGTAAAATAATTTTATCTTTAACTAGCCCATTATCACTCCCTCTCTCCTAACGACAGTAACTGCCATATTTACACTCAAAAATGCTCCTTGTTCAGTTTACTTAAAACGAGTCAAAGCAATTCAATTCTCAAATCATTTTATAAAACCTAATTTAATTTCTTTCAGCTCTCTTTAATTTGGAAAATTTTCCATTTGTTTGGGGACTATATGAATAACACGGTAAACACTTACCTCGTGTAATGTGCTGGACGATTTATTTATTTGAAATCAAGCAGCAAACAATCAAAGTAAAAGTAAATTATATATATAAAATGGCGGAGCTTATGACGACAGAAGTGTAAAATTATTTCAGTCATCTAATGATTTCCATGTGTGTTCGCATCAGGTCATTTATACTCATGTGCTCCTACACCTTGACCAGAGTGACCAGAGATTTCCCAACAACAGCTTCTTCAACATTCTTCTGAACTTATACAAGAAAGTAAAGGATTTAACAACATAAATGTGAGCGAATTCATTTTATTTTATTCTTGAATCCTTTAAGAAGACTATCAAATTGTAAATCGCTTTATCCCATTCATGACTTTGAAAGTCAAGAGGTCGTGACTGAAGCATGGGAAAAAATATTAGTGGTCTTTTAATGCCCTCTACTGGACATAATTATGTACTACAATACACAGTTGACCATAATGGCGGCGCCCTCTCGTCTCATATCCAGGCTGACATTAGTGACGGGTGAGATTTAAAAACATTTACTTTGTCTTAATGGCCATATATATTTTATATCATTTAAGTCATAATACCATTTTAAAGTTGAACACTTTTGTTGTACAAGTCATACAGCTACTGTTCACTTTCAGTGCTCGTGAAAACACCTTTGTTTAGATCATGTTTATAACTATTGAGTCTGTAAAAATGATTAACATTACATTAAATGATTAACAAAACATTAAAAGCTACAGCTACAATATTGTTTTCAGTATTTGTATATATAAGAATACATAAAATGCTTTTAGCTTTTTTAACCATTATTAGTCTAGATGTTGCATTATATCATTATGCAAAATTTAGGGCATGTTATTTTGCTTCTAGTAAAGTTTAAAGAAATTAATTGGAAGGTATATACGTTCTAATATATATCAGAGATTTATTGATCAGATTAATAAAGCAGTCATGGTCAGACATTGTCCTTTTTTTCAGGAGGTGGCAGTGGCATCGGCAGGGCCGTGTGTCAGAGATTCGCCACTGAAGGTGCTTCTGTTGTAGTGGCTGACCGCAATGAGGAATCAGCCAATCAGACCTTGGAACTCCTGTCACGTGACCACAAAGGTCAGGAGCACATGGCCCTTGGGGTGGACGTGTCATCAAAGGACAGTGTGGAGAAACTAGTGACAAGTATACAGGTATGACAGATGTGTGTTGGGCTCTTCTGGAGCTCTGACGGGTCGAATAATAAACTAGAATGTTCTTGATCTTGTTTTCTTACAGTGCCGCTACTTCCAGCCGCCCTCTGTGTGTGTGAACGCAGCTGGGATCACTCAAGATGAATTCCTTCTCAAGATGGAAGAAGATGATTTTGACAAAGTCATTGATGTCAATCTCAAGGTGCTACAATCTAGAGCCTTTGGCTCTTAAATCTTAAATCTTTCCTACTCACAAGAAAGATTTAAGTGAGTCTTGTCAAGAAACATGAGTTTCTTCTAAAAAAAATTCAAAAACAGGTGTAAGGGTTTTTTTTTTTATGTTTTTGATTTTGGTAGCCATCAGTTATGCTCACCAAGGCTGCATTTATTTCATCAAAAGTACAGTAAAAACAGTAATATTGTGACCATTTAAAATATATACTAACTATTTGATTTCTATTTCTATTACTATTGCTATTATATGTTAAAATGTAATTTATTCCAGTGATGGCAAAGCTGAATTTTCAGCATCATAACTCCAGTTTTCAGTCACATGATCCTTCAGAAATCATTCTAATATGCTGATTTCCTGCTCAAAAAAAAAAAAAAAAAAAAAAAAAAAAAAAAAAAAATCTTATTATCAATGTTGAAAATAGTTGTGCTGCTTAATATTTTTGTGGAAACCATGAAACATTTTGTTTTTTATTATTCTTTGATGAATAGAAAGTTAAAAATAGCAACATTTATTTGAAATCGAAATCTTTTGTAACATTATAAATGTTTTTACCATCACTTTTGATCAGTTTAATGCTTGCTGAATAAAAGTATTAATTTCTTTATAAAAAATTCAGTAACACTTTATTTTAGGGTCTTTTAGTTGCTTATTAGCATGCATATTACTAGATTATTGGCTGTTTATTAGTACTTATAAAGCACATATTAATGCCTTACTCTGTATGACCTTATTGTACATTCTTAATCTAACCCAATACCTAAACTTAACAACTACCTTACTGACTATTAATAAGCAGTAAATTAAGAGTTTATTGAGGGAAAAGTCGTAGTTAATAGTGAATATGTGTTCCCTATACTAAAGTGTTACCAAAAATTCTTACTGACCTCAAACCTTTAAATGGTAGTGTATGTATGTATGTATGTATGTGTATATATATATATATATATATAATATATATATATATATATATATAGTTTTTTTTTCCATTAAAGTTGTCCCTTTCTCCTTAGTGTTTCTGAACATTTTAAATATATTCTATACAGTGTGTAAGTCTGTATCTGATGTTCTGTATTCATGATCTCTTCCAGGGTACTTTTCTTCTGACTCAGGCCATCTCTAAGGCTTTAGTTTCTGCCAGGGCTGCGAAGGGCTCCATCATCACTGTGGGCAGTATAGTGGGCAAGGTCAAGCATTTACAGTAGAGCAGTATCACGCTGTAGTACACTCACAGTTTTATTACAGTGGACATTTATCAATTTTACACCAAGGATGCTTAATAAAGTCATTAACATTTTTCCTAACCATAGGGTTTCTTAAGTGTCTCTTTCTTTGGCTGTAGGTTGGGAATATTGGCCAGGTGAACTACTCTGCTTCTAAAGCAGGAGTGGAGGGACTCACTCGAACCGCAGCCAAAGAGCTCAGCAAGTATGAGCATTTTACTGTGACTGGAACATATTTACAGACCTGCCATTTTTAAACACATTGTAACCATTTTATGTTTTGCTTTAGGGTTTGTGGTGCTGCTTATGTGTTAGTAATGGGCTGTAAACATGACACTGGTTGAGCTTTTTTATGAGAGAGATCATGGCTGCGTCCCAAAACTTAGGCCATGACTTTGTAGGCAGCGTTTGCGCACGAAGGTACCTCACGGAATTGATATCGGACAGACTTCTGAGGCAGCGTAACGATTTAATGATCTACAACAAATTAGAACAAGAGAACTAAGCGAATATTTAATTACTACAATACTAATTTATCACTAGAAATGACATCAAAAGTGGAAAACATTGGTAAAAAATGTACATTTACACACAAACTGACCACCAACTGCAACTTCAGATGCCATCTTTATTTTTTAGCTCAACTGTCACAGAATAGAAAGCACAGGATTGTGGGATATCAAAGCCAGTGGAGGATACATCTATGCTGCCTTTAAAAATCAATCAGATGAAGGCATCTCATGAGACAGGAAGTAAAGCTAACATTGGATTGGGATGTGCCTTGATGCCTTCCTACCTGGAATGTGTCCTCCGAAGGCAGCATTTTTAAGCTTTAGGATGCAGCCATATCTCTTAATGTTCTGTTTTTTTAATAATTTAATATAAATATTAATATAAGTGTTTTGTGCCTTTTAGATTTGGTATTCGCTGCAACTGTGTCCTGCCAGGGTTCATCGCTACACCCATGACAGATAAAGTACCAGAGAAAGTCATCGATAAAGTAAGGAAGAATATATCTGTCTTCAGATTAATAAAACAAGCTGATTATTTGTGCACGTGAACAAGTTTTAGAGTTATTTCTTAAATGTGACGAGATTGTTTTTATTGATTTAAAACAGCTTTAAACTTTATTGAGGGACCTTAAAGAAATAGTTCACTCAAAAATTAAAATTGTGTCATCATTTACACACCCTCAAATTGTTCCAAACCTGTATGAGTTTCTTTCTTCTGCTGAACACAAAAGAAGATATTTTGAAGAATGTCGGCAACCGGACAGTTGATGGACCCCATTGACTTCCATAGTATTTTTTCTCCATACTATACTGTGGAAGTCAATGGTGCCCTCAACTATCTGGTTACCGACATTCTTCAAAATATCTGTTTGTGTTCAGCAGAAGAAAGAAACTCATACAGGTTTGGAACAACTTGAGGATGAGTAAATGATGACAGAATTTTCATTTTTGAGTGAACTATCCCTTTAACTTTTTTATTATATTAATTTATTGCATTGTCAGACCATTGCACTGTATCTTACCATATTAAAGCCACTTTTATTGTAACTTTAAGTACTATTTTGTGCAGCTCACATCCATTATTCCAATGGGAAGGATGGGAGAGCCTGCTGGCAAGTATTATTTTTTCATTATACAAAAACATTTTCATGAATGCACTTGTATCACAAAAACTAATTTGTTCTACTTATCGGTTTGGATGATCACTATGTATGTTTATGTATATAAAATTAGATCTATTTCTCTTTCATTCTTGTTTCTGCAGAAGTCGCTGACGCATGTGCCTTTCTGGCTTCTGATGACAGTCGATATATTACTGGAGTCAGCATTGAAGTTGCTGGTAAGAAGCTTGATCTCTTGCTGAAAAGCATCTTCAGCAGAAAAACTGTCTATGATTTTATTTAGAAATACTCTGTTTTCAATTTGTTTTGAATTAACATGGACTTTTCTCTTTAATCAATACAGGTGGACTCTTCATTGGCTGAAAACAATGTTTAATGTAACGTTGTTCACCAACACATTGCCTTTACCTCTGTGAAATTGTCCTTGTATAAATTTAATTGCTGTAAAAATATTGTGTACAATGTAACAAATGAAAATGAAAATCCTATATTTATACAATTAAAGTGTGAAGATTTTATAAAGAACCCATTTTTAAAAAACAATTAAGTTGACACAAGAAGAAATGTGTTGATGTGTGGTTTAATGGGAACGTTTGGACCAAAACATCAAGTCAAAGAATTAAAACAGTTAACAGTTCAAAACCCCGAGCGCAAACAAAATTGATCATTTAGATGAAGGGTTTTTAATAGGTGTTTAAAGGAAAGTGGCCAAATTACATACGGTTTCACCTAAGACATGAGAAAACTTGTGCTGGGAAGTTGTTGAAAGGTGAAAATGGGAGTTTGGCTCAGAAGAACGAGGCAGATCAAATATTAGCAAAAGCACCATGTGACCATGACAACAGGAAACAAACGTGGAAAAGAACAACAAAGGAGTCCAACAGCTCTTTAAATAGATTATATATTACACAAACAGATTTTGAAGTACTTACATAAAACAAGTTTTAGCACCATATTTTTTTAAAGGCAGATGTTTGTCTTTCACTGACAAAAACAATCCTAGCAGTATTGTCCTTGTGAGAAAACCACACAAACAACTTTTAATTCACAAATAATTTTTATAGCTTTTCATTCCCCTCTCCATGTTTTAAAAAAGAAACAAAAAATATACATAAAAAACAAACCACCATCAGTTTCCTTCCCTCTCCTTCCTCTTCCTGTCCCTTCTCCACTGCTGTCTGAATCTCGAGACTTTTTTTTTGTCATCTCCACCTGCACTAAATTCTCCTAAACCTCTATTTGCGACTGAAATAATGCAATGTTATCACAAGCAAGTATATAGATCATACAGAGAAGGCAGATTTGCTTTCTGGGGTTTAATTTACATATTTAATAGATTGATGAAAAAACTACAGGAAATAATTACAGATGAATACCACATTATTTTGTACTGCAAGTGTTGGTCATTTTCTTGAGAGCACCTGTTTGTTTCACAAAATAAATACAATAAAATATTTCTGTACAAATGGTTCTAATGCACAATTCCAGCCTGAACACTGTTCACACGAAAGGTCAAAGGTGACAGATGGGTTTGTCATCAATACTGAATGCTGTGGGTCAACTGTGTGCAGATTGTCAGATAAAATGCAAATTTATGCAAATTTGTAAAAGGCACATGTAGTGAAACGCATAAATACTGGACTGGTAAGTTGGCAGCATATCTATAAAAGTCGAAAATTCTTACAGATTTTATTACTCTATAATAAATGTACAACATTATCAAATTCAATACAATTTTACACTGTTAATGGCTTTGATTTCATTGCATATTTATATGGCCCAAGTCATTCAGGTGTGATTTTATTACAGCACAGAAACGCATTCTAATTTCACCTTCTAATGGAATTTTCATGCTCAGCTTCCGTTCCTCAGTTTAAATTTTGCACCTGCATTCTATTCTATAAGGTACGGGAGGAAGCGAGGAAGGGGTGGAGATCTGCACAGGACTATAAAAAGGAACGATCAGGCATGGAGGTAGGAAGAGTGGAACGTCTCGGAAGAGAAACAGTGGGGAGGGGAGCTGTAGGAGAGAGGGGGCCGAAACGGGAGGGTCTTCCGCTTTAGGCCAGCAGTATCTGCTCGAACACACTTCTGTTACTTGACAGAATATTTGTCAATATCTTCTCTCCTGCGAGAATGGCTCTCTTCTCCTCTTGTTGTCCATCCGTGGCTGGGAGTGTTTTTCCCTGGGCGTGTACTTTGTGTGCAACTTTGTTTCACAACAATGTGTGTGTGTGCATGTGTGTGTATGTGTGTGTGTGTAAATCTATGTGTCCCACTTTTTACACGTAATTTCAAATGTCTTTATAGTGTTGGCATTATGTCTAGGTTTTAAGTGCATGATTAAGTGAGTATGTTTGTGTGTGAGTGTTTGTATCGGTGATTGTATTCCCCTTTGCCCTCAGCATGTGTGTGTTTATCCCAGGAAACAGACAGGTCCCACTTCAAAACCAAATTTCTGATTGTCCTCCCCAAAGTCTGAGATCCTGATGTCCAGCAGAGGGAGCTGCTCCACCTGAGGTGTGTTCACCTCCAGCACTGTCCTGTCCAAACCTTTACGATACTGCAGGGGAGAACAAGAGAAGGAAAATATTTAAGAGGAGAGACAAAATACCTTAAGATATTGGAAAAAAGAACTATGTGTAATTTGTAGATAAAAGTATATAAGACCAACTACCCAGCAAGTACAAACATTTTTAAAAGTATTGCACTTTGGTTGCAGTTAAAACATTTTAAAAACACACCTAAAATAAATTGTGTAATCAAGAAATGAAGTGCTGTTTACATATTTAGATTAAAACAATCTACATCAAAATCAAATGCAATTTCAGAAAATACCCAGTAGATTTAATAACAGCATTATAATGTATTCTTACAATGAAAACAAAATGGTCAATAATAAAAAAAAAATAATAATAATAATAATACTTAAGCATGCAAATAAATTGAACAAAAGTTTTTTTATTTCAAATAAACACTGTTTTTTAAACTTTCTATTCATCAAATAATTCTGAAAAATGTATCAGAAAAAGCAGCACAACTCTTTTTAACACTGATTATAATAATAAGAAATGTTTCTTGAGCACCAAATCAACAATAGAATGGTTGGTGAAGGATCATGTGACACTGAAGACTCAAGTAATGATGCTGAAAATTCAGCTTTTCCATCACAGAAAGAAATTACATTTTAAATTGTAGTAATATTTCACAATATTACAGTTTTACTGTATTTTTTTTTCAATTAATTGCAGCCATGGTGAGCATACAAGACTTTTTAAAAACATTTTTAATCTTACTGAACCCAAACTTTTGAACCAGTAGTGTATTTAAAAAAAATTATGTTAAAATGTTGTATTAAATTAATGTACTTTAATGTACATTTAGGGCCAGATTTACTAACAGCTCATGCCAGCGCAAACCCTCTTTTGGCATTAAAAAACTACTATCAGGATTTACTAAAGAAACGCTGTAAAAATTAGCGCTGAAAAGGCATGGACACAGTTATTTTATCAGCTGATCTTATTGCATATGCATTTGTAGGAGTGTCCCTTTCAGACTCAAAATTTATGAGAGGAGAGTATTTAAGTGAATCATGCGAGGTGATTTACTAAGGTTTGCGCTAGTCAATTTGCTGGCATTTGTGCCATTATTTACCGGCCCAAAAAAACATGTCTTAAACCAGACACTAATTTGCGTTGCTCTTGGTAAATTGCGTTGGTCATTATGAAAATGATAGGTGGCATTATTCGTCAGAACACAGCTGCTTCTGTATTCCTTAGTTTGCCCGTCATCAGTAGATCACCCATAGAACTTTCCACTCCAATCAGCGCTTTTTTGGAATTGCGCTCTCATGCTAATTTGTCCTGTTTAGTAAATCTGGCCCATAATGATAATTTAGTGTAAAAAATATTATTTATGTTTTGAAATAGCATGAGGTAACTTACAGAGCAGCCGTCGATGAGGGCTTTGATGTAGGGGCTGGTCTCATAGCTCAGCTCTTCATCGTTGGCTCCCTGGAAGTGTAGCGCCCTCTGGTAACCGTTGTCGGTAGTGAGGTCAGCCCAGGCCACTGATCGGTGGCAGTGGTAGGTTAGGTTTTGACGGGCCTGGACACTGAGCAACCGCAAGAATCCCAGCTGGACTACACCTACAGGTTCTCCACTCGAGTCAACATATGAAAACTACAACACAAAGGAAAGTATTAATTCATGATTCAAAATATATTGAACATATTTTGAGTAACACATTCTAAGATTTTGTTGTCTAAAAGGGTGTTCACACTGAATTCATTTTTGTCACTGTAAATCGCTCTCAATGTGAATGCCCTTTAATTGAGATAAGAGCTTTTGGTTTATTTATGCATATTAGTTGGTTAAATTAAAGCGTTTTGAAGAGTTAAGACCATAAACTCACCTTGTTGCCCTTTGCAAACTGACTGTACCAGGACCCAGGCTTCTCCTTTGGCCAAGAGTTTATCTTTACCTATGGAACATATTAAACAGGATTCGTAAGTTCAGATCAATCCAGATTTCAGAAGTTGATGTGTTATGAATGTTTAAACATATAAAGGTGAATGACTGTAAGTTCTTACATTCTCTACTGCTTTGCTGGGATACAAGCACGTCTCTCCACCAGCAGTGAAGTTACAGTAAACTCTGAAAGAGTCCCGGGCGCAGCCTTGATTTGGATCAATCCAGTACTCGCCTATATAAAAAAAATCATAATGATTAGAATGCAAACTGCCTCACCAGTGGTCATGTAATGTGTCAATCATGTAATAACCATGACGATCATACCATCTTTCAGATCTGGTTGGCTGAGATGGAGGTCCTGGCAGGTGCGGGCTGGGCTTTCCTGCGTTCCCAGTGGGAAGCGCATGCTCTCGATCTCCTGGCGCAGGGAATTGAGCGAGCCAAAGATCTCCTCCATACCTTCATTTCCAGTCAGGAACTCTGTGCCCGTGGCGTCGGCAGCCTCAGTGTCAGTCTCAGAGAGCATCTTACTGGCGTCGATGGAGCGCTTGGACTTCTTGGGGATCTGAATGGGCAGCGGCTGGATGACATCACCAGGGGGACCCTAAAGCAAAAAAAGAATTCAGCTACATTTCAAGGATGTAGGAATTCTGGGATGTGCTGATCTCCTTTATTTTTTCTCTTAAATGATTGTATGTTTTTTTAAGTTCATCTCAACAAAAATCTTCCCCTGCCAAATGATTCTTGTGCAACATCCTGCATTTTATATAACAGAGACAAAGCTCACCGGTGGTCCTGGTGGTCCTTGTACACCTTTTTCTCCTTTAGGACCAGCTCCACCCTGTACCACAGAGACAAGACATATCAAACTAGTGTCATTTTACTGTAAAGTATGATGTTAGACAGAAATGTGAACTATGTATAACTATGTATAATGCTTTATTTAAACATTACCTCACATAATATAATTCTCACACTCATTAACAGACATTTTATTTAAGGAAGGAGTTTACATGGGTTACTCACAGTGGCACCTTTAGCTCCTTTGATACCCCTCGGACCCTGTGAAAAACATCATATCTGATGTATATTCAAAGAAACCAATGTTTTGAGACTATATTTTGGTGCTGCAGAGCTCAAGTTGGGTACTCATAGTTTATATTTCCAAAATATTCAGAATTTGGTATGATAAACAGCTCTAAAAACCTAAGAAATAGTAATTAAGTTTACTCACAGGCATACCAGCAGGACCTGCAGGGCCAAGAGGGCCATTTCCTCCAGGCATACCCTAAAATAAACACATCAAGAAATGAAAGAAGATATGTGATTGTATGAAATAGGGTATGAACTAGGAAAGTTTGCACAGTTGTACAAAAGTTTGGAGTTGGTAAGATGTTTTAATGTATTTGAAAGTAGTCATTTATTTGATGACAAAATATAGTAAAAGAGTAATATTGTGAAATGTTATTACAATTCAAAATAAAATTCTATTTTAATATATTTGTGTATAAGTTTATTTGAGATTTCTTGCAGTGGCAAAGCTGAATTTTCACAACAACGGTAGGTGACCTCCAGTCTTCAGTGTCACATGATCCTTCAGAACTCATTATGATTGATACGCTGATTACGTGCTCAAGAGACATTTATTATCAGGGTTGAAAACGTGCAGCTTTACATTTTCTTCAGGATCATTTGATAAAAATAAAAGCTAAACAAAATTTATTAACAGAATTTTTTGTTTTTACTGTCAATTTTGATCAAATTAATGCATCCTTGCTGAATAAAAGTATTAATTTCTATAAAAAAAAATTGTACCAACCCCAAACTTTTAAACGGTCATGTATATTTTCCTGTGGTCTGATTTTAATGTGCGGACTTGACCAGACTTCACATACCGTTTCTCCCTTGGGTCCTGATGATCCCTGGGGTCCTGGCATGCCTCTGTCTCCCTTCTCTCCTTGTTCTCCTGGAGGCCCAATCAGACCGAGCATACCTGGATGTCCCTTCTCACCTTTAGCACCAGGGTCACCACGAAGACCAAGTAAACCTGGAGGACCCTGTGAGAGGAGTGGAAAGCATTTTAGTATTGAATATATATGCATATATTACATGGTATTACAATAGTAGTTCACTTTCATTAATCAATGTTTTTATATTCAATACTCAATCCATTACTGTATTTTCGATAATACAGAAGGTCCTACCATCGGTCCAGGGGGTCCTTTCTGGCCAGCAGCACCTGGGGCACCTTGCTCACCCTGAATGAAATTATCGTTTATTAGTTTTATCAGTATCAGTAAATACTACATTAGATTTTGTTAAATAAACAGAACTTTTACAGAAAAGAAACAATTCTGATTGGATAACTGTCATCTCATACCACTGATCCAGGCAACCCTCTTAGACCTTCAGTTCCTGGTTTTCCTGGTGGACCCTGTGCCCCCACGGGTCCAGTCTTTCCTGGAGGGCCGAGGGCACCTGGATCCCCCTAGGAAAACAAAAGAAAGATTACAGGAGGAAAAGAACTACAGAAAGCCTGCTGTATTCTCTCTCAATTATATAGTCTTACCTTGCTTCCTTTCTCTCCTTGACGACCCTCTGGTCCCCTTGTACCAGGAGGACCCTAAAATATGAATATTAACACAATTTAGAATCCAGAAATATGCCTTTTTATAAGATCCTGTATAATATTTATTGTACATCAATACATAAATGTAATATTACAAATGACTCTCTTCTAGGTCAAGATCAAGGTGCTCTTACTCTCTTTCCTGGAGGTCCAGGTGGTCCGTTCTCACCAGTTGGTCCAGGTGAACCCTAAAGTAAATACAACATATGTTGATAAACACCTCACAAGGCCCAGAATGCATAAGGAAGATGTGCACTTCATAAACAGGAAAATTATCACTCACAGCTTCTCCTTGTTCTCCGTCCTCTCCTCTGTCACCCTTTGCACCATCCTGGCCCTGTAAGAGAGGTCAGAAAGAAAGTCAAAAATTTTTCTTTGGAACACTGAGCAATGATTAATCATATACTATAATAAGACCAGGAACATGTATGAAGAATGTACAAAGGATCTAATTCATGCTGACTTTAAGTGTCATATATAAGTATATAAATCACAATAGCTCTACTTACTCGTGGTCCAACTTCACCAGGGGGGCCAGGATCACCAGGGAAACCAACAGGACCCTTAAAAATACAAATATCAGCTGCTGATAGTCACAGTCACAGATAGACCTAGTTCTTGTTTATCATGTTTAATACATACAGGGTTTCCTTTGGGTCCATCATCTCCAGTGGGTCCTTTTCCACCAGCAGGACCAGGGGTGCCAGGCTGCCCAGCCTCTCCCTTCTCACCACGCTCTCCTCTCGGGCCCTGTCATTGGACAAGAGCACCAACAAAATGTTAGCTCTGATTACATCTACTAAGTGAATAAATATAAATGTAAGTATTTTTGACAGGTTCAGAGAATGACAAAAAAATGATCACCATTTTTCCTGGCTCTCCACCAACACCAGGTGGTCCAGATTCACCAGGCTCACCCTGTCAATACAAATGAAAAGATGTCAAGTGCCATCAATCAGAACAATCATATAGTCGTCATCCATGCAAAAAATTAAATTCTCCTATACTTGCCTTCTCTCCTATGGGACCTGGATTACCCAAACCTCCTGGAGGACCTTGGGGACCCTGCAAAACGAACAATATGCATGAACCAAAATAATGCCATTATACAAAATTAACTGACCACAGAATTGCCATGATTGAATCAAGTATTCCAGAGAGTTACTACATAGTGATTATTAACCATATAATAATGAATGGTTATAATTTGTAATTTATTATTTATAATGCAAAATTAAGTTACTTACGTCAGCACCATTAGGACCAGCTGGACCACGTGGTCCTGGGGGACCAGGAGGACCCTACAGTAATACAACCAGAAAGGATTAGGAAATACATTAATTCTAATCGCGATTTAAAACACTAGAAGATCATAGGTTGCATAAAACATAACAATTGCACCTTTTGATTTCTTTAACTCCCTTCAAATAAAAAAAAATCAAAGACTCACCAATGGTCCAACATCTCCTGTCTCTCCCTTTTCTCCAGCTGGGCCTGGCAAACCCTAATGAACATGAATTAAGTAAGTATAAATTATAACTAAAATATCCTGTATATAGAATATAATTGGTAAGAGTGAATAAAACACAATCTGTATAGAGTACCTGCAGTCCAATGGGGCCTGGAGGTCCAGGGAATCCTCTTGTCCCTTCATCTCCCTTAGCACCAAACGGTCCCTGCTGACCTCTCGCACCTGTCTCACCATCAGCACCCTGAGTAGAGATGAAGAGATTTGACATGGGGTTGATCACAACAACTTGTTATAAAGCCCATACAAACCTTTTGACTAACTATGAATGGTGCATGAAATTGTCTGAAATGATTTTAATGATATTCCTTTCACACTTACAGCTGCACCAGGCTGTCCAACGGGACCCATTGTCCCAGGTGGACCAGGAGGACCCTGTAAATATGCAAATAATTGATTATAGATTGATATTATGCTCACCAAAACAAGGGTTTGTTGTTTTAAGTGAAATCTAATTTACTAACATGTTCTCCTTTGGATCCTTTAGCTCCCTTTTGTCCTGGTTCTCCAACCTCACCCTATACAAAGAACAATGCAGAATTCATATTTGACAAGAACATCCAATTGAAAGTGATGCATAGAGATCAAGATACGAAGAGGTCACTGACCTTGTCTCCATCCTCTCCAGCAGTACCTGGAGGTCCAGCAGGGCCGGGGAGACCAACTGGGCCTTGGATGCCGTCGCGACCAGCTGGACCAATTGGACCTTTCTCTCCCTGTAAAACAGGATGATCTTGTGTGACGTGCCTATAAATAAAATTGTATTAGAGATATGGTGCAAACTTACAGTAGACACTTACTGGCACTCCTTTTTCTCCTGCAGCTCCAGGGGGTCCTTGAGGTCCAGGTCGCCCAGGTGGGCCGACAGGACCTGCAGTGCCAGCACTTCCTCTCTCCCCAGATGATCCCTGCATAGAAATTCAATTTGTTGAAATACAAACATTTCATAATTCCTCAAAAATGGTAAAATAATATGTTCTTCATTGTGACATAACAATTAAGCACTTAATTTCTTGTAATGCAAAAAAAATTAACAAATTACTTTTATATTAAAAAATATATATAAATTGTAAATATTTGTGAAGCACAATTGAAAACACAGATAATACATAATGTTTTTGTAATACATAATGTATTTGTACTTTTATGCTGATTTAAATAAGTTGATTGAAGTTGATTGTGTTGAAATATGAGACATTCATGAGTCACTATAGAATTTAATGAACATTATGATATTTTGATGATATGCTTAATATGAGCAACATACAGCAGGTCCAGGTGGTCCAGCAGGGCCTTCACTTCCTTTCAGTCCTCCAGTGCCCTATGGAAGCACACAGGTAGAGCTCAGTTATTATATATAAAACATTTATGTGCAGTTTAAAGTGATCAAACACATACAGAAAAGGTTTTACAATCTAAAATTCACTGGTAAGAATGAGCAGGTCTTATTACCGGAGTTCCTGGCAGTCCTCTTTCTCCTGGGAATCCTCTCAGTCCAGGGGGTCCGTCTTTACCGGGGCCGCCAGGGGGACCGGGATCTCCTTTGGTTCCCTCTTTACCAGAGGGTCCAGGAAGGCCTTGCTCACCGGGTGGTCCTGGGGGTCCTGGGTGGCCACGCTCACCCATTTGACCAGTCTCACCAGAGGGACCCTAAACAAGAACTAGATTTGAGTAAAGCTTGCATAGTTCAATACATTTCTCAATTGATTTTAAAGATTTATTAATCTTTGAGGAATTTGTCAGAGAAGAAATCCATATTGACTCTACCTTCGAAGAAGCAATATGGAAGTCTCTACCATAAAACTTCTACCTCTAATGAAATTATAAAACTCACCTGTGGTCCAACCACTCCTGGTGGCCCAGGTGGTCCAACTTTGCCTTGGAAACCCTATGAATGCAATGAAAATGGAAAAATAAATGTTGCTGCACATTTAATCTCACCTTGATCTCAGTGAATGAAACAAAAGATACGTACAACTTCGCCTCTCTGTCCAGGGTGTCCAGGCAGTCCATCTTTCCCTGGAGGTCCCTTCAAAAATCAATCAACATATCAATAAAAAATAGACAAAAACTTAAGTTGCAAGCATCAGATCCAACTTATAAACTGTAACTTACAGGAGGTCCCTTTGGCCCAGGGAATCCATTTGCACCTTGAGGTCCAGTTAGTCCCTGAAAAATGCGGAAACATTAAAAATAAAATAAAGATAAACTAAAAAATCTAAGCTGGTTTAAATAAATACAATAAAATTTTAAATAAACATACTCTCTCTCCAGGTGGTCCAGGAGGCCCATCACTGCCTGATCCGCCCTAAAACATCAGAATGAATTGGTTATGTACACATAATCTACAGTTGTTGGCAATGAAAAAATTTAATCATTTTTTGAGAATAATTTCATTAAAATGGCATTCATACCTTAGCACCTGGTTTTCCTGTTGACCCACGGGGTCCCCTTTGCCCTCTGGGACCCTGAATAAATATAAATAAATCTTTAGGCATTGCTTTACAAGTGAACTGATATGAAATCAGTCATCTGCTTGATCAAATCTAACAACAGCAAGTTTAATCTACAGCAAACATCTCAAATCAAATGAAAGCACAAAACGTGTTTAATAAAGAGGAACAGGATAAGATAAGCAATGAGAGGATGAATTAAAACAGGCCCTTACTGTCGGCCCTCTTAGTCCTCTTGGTCCAGGTTTTCCGATCAAACCCTGGAAAGAAAAAAAATCAATTCTGAATTTTAGTCAGTTATTTTTAAAAATATGTGGAACTATTTCAATTATTAATTGTAAACTATTCAACTTTGACCTCAAATGCAGATGTCGCATTGACATCCCTGTGACTAATGCTGCTTGTCTGGAGTTTTAGTCTAATTTAGTCTAAAAAAATCTTACTCTTGCGCCCTTCTCGCCATTTGCACCAGGGAATCCTGGGAAACCAAGGGAGCCCTAAAAATACAAGCATTACATTAACTTAAAAAAAAACAAAAAAACATTATATTTGTTGAAATCCACAGTTATATATCACACATGATGCATCATAAACAATATTATTTTTGTTTACCTTTATTCCTTGTCTTCCGGGATAGCCAGGAAGTCCAGGCACTCCAAGTTTGCCCTGGAATGACATAATTTACTAAGATTTAATACATCTTTAGACCAACAGTATAAAATTATAAATTTAATATAACATTTATATTCATTATACCTTACTGTCAGTACCAAACACGATACAAAACATAGCTAAAATTATTTATAACGGAACAAAATCAGCAATCACCTCTCAATTTATATAATCAAACTAACCTTCTCTCCCAACAGGCCGATAGGGCCAATTTCGCCAGGGGGTCCGACACGACCCTTTGGCCCCTCAGGACCGTCCTCTCCTCTTGGGCCGGGCACTCCCACCTCTCCCTGTTGGTGCACAACAAATCTTAGTGGGCAGATGAAATTGGTCAATACAATCAAGTGCTACTAATGCTGGCCTGCCAGCTGAAGCAACTCTAGACCTCATCATTTTACATTTGTGCTAAATCACATGCTACTTGATGAGTTTCTATCCACTGATGATTTATATGTAAGACGTACCCTCTCTCCCTTCACACCAAAGTCTCCTTTGATTCCAGGGAATCCATCCTCTCCCTGAAAGTAAGAACATTTTATTTATCACAGACCACTGAACCTGCATTTTTGGCACAAACAAGTCACAATTTATTGAAATGTTTCATTATTATATATTTGACTTACGTTAATGTTTTTAACAAAAAACACTCACCTTCTCTCCCTTATGGCCCTTCAGTCCACGGATACCTTGAGCTCCCTGTGAATGTCACAAAATATGCAGTCTGTTATGATCTTGCTCTGAGTCTGAGAGCAAATATCAACTAATGGCCATTACCAAAGTTCAATACATAAAAGTGTCTATGACAGAATTGCTTATAAAGATGACAAAGACACAGGATGACAAACGTATCAATTTAATGATTTAATGTCCATTTAAAATAGATCAAAACAACAAAAGCTAGAAGATATATATATTTTACCTTCACTCCCCGAGGGCCAGGATAGCCAATAGACCCCTGAGGACCATTAGGACCCTAAACATATATATAAACAAAGAAAATAAAGGTCAAAATATGAACACACTGGGATTTGTGGGAATCCCAGTGTTTGATATAGTGAGACAGTTTAATATATTATCTCTGTACTGAAGGCTAATGTAATTGCTGATTACACTCAGTAAAAAGTGCACAAATACAAAAAGTATACAAATAGTTGTGGAACAAATTATATGTCCTCACCTGATTTCCTTTGGTTCCACCAGGGCCTTCCTTTCCGGGATGACCCTGTGGGACAAACACGAAAGGAACATTCATTACCACAGGTAATATCACATGCATTTTCACTGTCTTCCATGATCATTTTTGTTTTGTCACATTAAGCAAACTGACAATTGGTCTAAAATTATTAATTCGCATAAACTGAAAGTCATTAACACACCAAAGAGGGAAAAAAAAAATCATATCTAGCACTTACAGGAGGACCGTCAGCTCCGGGCATTCCAGGTAGACCTGGCTTTCCTGTGGGTCCCTGTTAGAAGACAAACAAAATGGCAGTATAATTGCATTAAATTCCTTTAAACATAATTGATGATTTCAGCATAAGACTGGACGTGTAAGTGTGTCATATCTTTTTTCAAAGTGGTAAAGATTACATAAAACATTAAAAATTATTGAAATCATAAAAAACACTCACTTTCTCTCCTGGTGGTCCATTAGGACCCTGTGGTCCTGGCATTCCCTGTTGCACAGAAAAGCATTAATATTAAATACACTTCACTATGATTTTGTACACTTGTCATTAAATTTGTCATAAACTTTATCATTCACCTGTGTTCCTGGAGCCCCCTGCTGTCCTGGAGGACCAGGCTCTCCTTGGGGTCCCTTAAAAGTGGGAAGAGGACAACGAGAATGAGGACAGATATTTAATGTTGAATTTTTTTCTATTACATTTTATGATTGCTGTTATTATGAATATTTATCCTATTACATACATATGCCAATTATTACATAATTTTAAACTGTTCAAGAATGTGCATCTAGAGTAAAGTCAGAGAACCATTTACTGACCAAATTTCCTTTTGGACCATGTGGACCATCATTTCCACGAACACCCTGGCGAAGGAGATAATATGTAGAAATGAAAGATTGATCTGGATATCCATGTACAAATATTTATTTTTCAAATCTTCCATTTTACAATGGTGTGTTAAAGTTGCTGTGCAACCATAGTAATTATAAAATTGACTCAAAAGACCTGATTTAACACTTATGTGGTATTTGTAGCTTTTGATTAATACTCACAGGTGGACCAGGAAGTCCAGAAGGCCCTTTAGGCCCCAGCAAACCACGGGGCCCCTACAAAATGAGAAAAAAAGAACATACAATAAAATTTAAGTAAAACACAGAAAATTCAAGTTATCCAGGCCAATACCATCATATACAATGTCATATCTGTGTACAGTGTCTGAGAAGCAGAAACACTCACCGGTTCGCCGGGAAGACCTCTTGGTCCAACGTCTCCATCATCTCCCTGAAAATTGATGAAAGAGGACAATTAAAAAAAATCAAAGCTCATTTTTTATGCTTTATGAAGATGATGATAGATATAAGGCAAATTCAATTAACAAACATCAAGAGAATGTTTAGACAACATACATACATAATATTCACTATTGTTAATGTACTCTAACTGCACAAATGTTAAAAAAAAAATTGCAAATAAGTACCCTCTCTCCGTCCTCTCCAGGGGGTCCTGGGGGTCCCATTCCTCCAGTTTGACCCTGTAGAAAACATTAAAAATTAAAAAGTGTTAATATTATACATCCTATAGCTATGTTTCAAATTCCATTGAGTGAAACCCTTGCTGTCTATTGTGTACACATGGGATGATGCATTCAATTTTGGCCAAAAGAAGTTCTATCATGACAACTCTCGGAGTGTTTGGCATGGTAATGGGTATGACAATGTTGATATATTTGGTCTTGGTGGAATAGATCTGCTGCACTGCTACTGCCAGTAAATACACGACACGCTGCTGTGAGCAAGTAAGATATGCTGCTGCTGTACAACATAGCATTCATGAATTACCCGTAGTAGATCTATACAGGTGGAGCTGGGGAAGGTGGAGGGTTTCTGAAAGTGCGCAGCACTGCTAAGGCAAATGCTAACCAAGTATTTGAAGGTTGAGGACGCAAGCTCATTGTCTACTCATACAGCAGGAACCAATCAGCTGTGCCTTATAGAGGATGATATGATTGCAAGCAGGTTGAGTTAAGGACCTCTTAGCCTGCGCCATCTAGAGTTTCATGACAGAACTTTGTATGTATCACAGAAGCCATAATTTATGCTGCCTTAAAAGCTCACTACATTTTATGATTAACATTACAATGAAGTTCATGAATTTCAATGAATTTCAGCCCTTACCCGATAACCCTTGTCACCAGGCAAACCAGGAAGGCCATCAAAGCCACGGTCACCCTAATATAGAAAAGCACATACATGAACCAAAAGATTTAGTCAATGCCAACACGACTGCCTTTCAGAGTTGGAAGACAAGTACAGCTGATACTAAACACAATGAATCACACACAGAACACAACTTAAACAAAAATGGTTAAAATATCCAACCTTAATTCCAGGCTCTCCTGGAATTCCTCTGGCTCCATCAGCACCAGCACGACCCTGCATCATATATAAACAAATAGATTTTTACATTTCATAAGAAAAATGCAGGTGGTGCTATCATGATGTTAGGTGGCAATTGCCAGGACTATGTGGTTTCTAAGGTGTTCTGGGTTGTTGCTAGATGGTTGTTTATTGCCCTGAGTAAAAAAAACGTTGTTATGATGTTCTGATCTCTAGATATGGCCTGTGTTGATGTAAATCTATGGGTTTGGTTTTTTATTAGCCAAGAACACTGTAGTGGACTCACCCTCCGACCGGGTTTACCAGGAGGACCAGACAATCCTTGAGGACCTCTGGGGCCCTGCAAAAACACAATAGGCATGCATGATGAAGTCTATTTTCTTTAGTTCCTATGCAAGATATGTGTACATTCTGACTGTCAGAGCATTTCAGGATGGCTCAATGTCTGGCAAATGTTCTTGAAAGAAAGACTAACAATTATAATAACACAGAAACACAAATGAAGGGCCTTACCTGAGGACCAGGGTCCCCACTTTCTCCCTTTAAGCCAGGACTTCCAGGGTTTCCCTATTTAAGAACCAGATAACAGACAACACAAAATAACACACTGATTAACACTGATAACACACTTGACAAAGATCATATACAAATTTTATTTATTTTTGCTTAGTTCTTTTACCAAAGGTCCAGGACGGCCGGTGAAACCCATTGGCCCTGATGGACCTTTCAGAGCCATCTAGACAGAAGAAAACGCTATTAATTCTAAATTAGGATGTATAAAGTTAGACCTCAATGTGAAAAAGCAATAAATAAAAGTTAAATGATTGTTATATGACAGTTGCAACTAACCCGAGCCTGAGACAGTATGGCTTGAGCTTGGGCCTCCTGTGCGGAGGCAACAGGCCCTTTGTCGCCACCACTCTGTCCAAAACGGAACTGCAAAAACAGAAAAGAGATTTGCAAATCAAAGACCAACTTGTACTAACTTGTATGTGGGAGCTGAGGGGGAGCTGTTTAGAAATAAAGTCATATACGACATCCTTAACCATAATGTTATAATGGTGACATCTAGTGGTGAGATGACTTTATGAACACTGAGCATTGAGAGAAAGAAAGAGGAGAGAAGACTTACAGGAAGCATGACAGAAGTTCCTGGAGGTCCTGGGACACCGTCTGCTCCAGGTAGACCAGCCTTACCAGTAGGACCCTACAGAAACAACCAGTTTGATTAATTAAAATGCTTTCAATTATAACTACATTCTCTCTACTCCTAATACACTAAATATATTTATTCACAAGGAGAGTTGACACGAACTTGGAAAGACTTGAAAACAATGAGCACCACAATGTATGTAAAATGTTTCAAATTAGTATACTCAAAAAACTAATTTGCGTAAACACAATAAAATATCTACTCACCCTCTCACCAGGATCACCAACAGAACCAGGCGGTCCTTGAGGGCCAGCGGGGCCAGGGAGACCCTAATGCAGAGAGAAAATTGCATAAATAAGAGTCTATAATCCAAACAATCCACAGTTGTGAAACTTAATTTTTACCATAACATTTTACTAGCATGTAGTATCAAGTAACATCCTATATCCCAACCTGTGTAGTAAATATTATATACTAGGGTGAATTCAGGTTGATTGGGACACTTTATCGCCATTGAAATGACTGGGGAAAAGTGTCCAAATCAACCTGAATTCACCTTATATGAAGAGGAAAAATAAATTGCAATGCACAATATAAAGGCTGTAGGAAAGGAAGATCTGCACTTCAGTTAAAAAAAGGAATGAGAATGCTAATTGATCATAATTTCACTCAAAATAATAAAAGTGAACATACTGCTGGTCCTTCTGGTCCAGGTGGCCCTTCAATCAGCATACCCTGTGAGGGTGAGAGTTATAAAATTAAGAAATTAAAGAGAAATAATACATTAGGAAAAAAATATTAAACATGCAATACATCAAATGGTATTCTGTAGCACCCTCTGGTGGCCTGGGTGAATTACATGTATAAACAGGTTTAGTAGTTGTACCTTTATCATTATGGTTTTGGCTAATGTTTCGATTTTGAAATTATGATGCTTACAGGTTCAAGGACAGCAGGCTCTCCCTTCTCTCCCTTCAGGGCTCGCACGGAGGCCTGAGGAAAACAGATATGTAACCCAAAACAGAGCCCAGTCAATATACAAAAAGAAGAAACCAACAGTACAAGATGTTCAGGTGGTAGCTGAGCATTGTACACCCACCAACATTATAACCCTTGAGTGGTTATGAATGTGGCCCATAAATCACTGAAACTCATGCCTTGACTGACAATTTATTTTATTAGGAAGTCAAGTAAATACTTAGCTGACCAACCAGGCTTATAATGCCATTCATCTGCTGTTGTGAGGCCATCCATCTAAATGTTGCATATTAGAGTCTGAAGTAACCACTATACATTTTTATTTTTGTATATGCAGATCAGAATCTACAAGCCTACAGCACATTAATACATACTCTGGCGCTGAAGACAAGCTGAATCAGTCGTGGTGCTCTTCCAAGAAGATATACTGCTGTTCTATGCTGATCGAGATTAAGGCTGGTCTCAGATCAGCATGAGAACAGCTGAGTCAACCAATACTAATGGCTCTATACTGAGCTAAGCACTCTATGCAGACTTGCAGAGGAATCTTGTGCAAAGGAGTAGTGTTCAAATCTTGTGATAAACAAGGTTTGCTGACAGGGGAACCATTTCCTGTTGAAGACATAACTTGGTAACCCATTACTCTAAGCAAATTTGATTTAGTCTTAAGTAAACATTGACTGCAAATACGTTAACTCTTTTTGAAAAAAGTTCTCTTCCAAAATCTAGTGCCCTGCCTTGCTGTCTACTGCCTACCAATGTTTTTGTTTTTGTTTTTTAACTACAATAAAAACCATTTCTGTTAATTGAAATACAGGTTAATTGAAATAAAAAAATATTAGATGAAAACAAAATAAAAAAAAACAACAACTTAGAAATCTTGTCTTGGCAAATTACATTAAATGACTAAAAACTAAATTAAAAACTTTCATATTAAACATGAAAATAAATTAAAAATATTAATAAATACTATAATAGTATATAAACAATACTAAAATAACACTTCCGACAAGGGATGCATCTTAACCTAATAAAGTGATATAGCGACTGACGTTAAGATTTTATTCGCAATTGACTCTAACGTTACTAAGCAAACAATATGAGATACTTTATTAATCATAATACTCAAATAATGTCATTATTATTTAATTAGTTTATTACAAACTAATTTTACTATTACAGTATTGAATAAAATGTAAATACATTTAAAACAGATTTCAGATTTCTCAATATCACATTTGCCAGCTTACATGTCAAAAGAAAAAGATTCTCTGCAAAAAATGCAAGATACCTTAAAATTCTGCCTGGTTTTTGGAACAGAGCTTAAGTCTTAGACCTGTGGCTGGTTGCATAAACTGCTTAGATTATTCTTAAAAGTTAGTCATCTCATTTTTTTTTTCTTTAAGACTGGTCCTAACTTTTTAAAGTCATTTACATAAAAAGATCAGTCTAATTTGAATCAGAAAAGTAAGACTGATTAGCTCTTGTCTATGGGGTGTCCAAACTCGGTCCTGGAGGGCCACTGTCCTGCAGAGTTTAGCTCCAACTTGCCTCAACACACCTGTCTGGAAGTTTCTAGTATGTCTAAGACCTTGATTAGCTGGTTCAGGTGTGTTTAAAGGATTAGTTCACTTTCAAATAAAAATTTCCTGATAATTTACTCACCCCCACCCCAATTGTTACATACTTGCACTAGCATATTGTATATGAGAATTCATTTCAAACTCTGACCTGCGGAGGGCAGTAATACACTTTGCAGCGTCTACACTGTGCGGAAATTCTAATAGAGAAGAATAAGAAGAGAGCTAGTTCAAGATGAGCATTTATGCTTAAAACGTATATATTTTTTTATTTTTTTTTAGAAAATGAGAGATGCTTTCTCTAGATAAGACCCTTATTTCTTTTCAACTGAAGAAAGGAGGACATGGACATCTTGGATGACATGGGGGTGAGTAAATTATCAGGAAATTTTTATTTGAAAGTGAACTAATCCTTTAATTGGGGTTGGAGCTAAACTTTGCAGGACAGTGGCCCTCCAGGAGCAGGATTGGCCACATCTGTGCTAGATGGTCAAACTAGTCCTTAACATAGTGGCTATGTTTATGCAACTGGCCACAGAACTTAGACTAGCACCGGTGCTTAGCTGGGCCGGTTGCATAAACTAAGACTAGTCTTAAAGTTAGTCATCACATTTTTTTCTTTAAGACTGTTCATAACTTAAGTCAGTCAGTCAGTCAAAAATGTATATTGATCTAATTTGAATCTGAAAAGTAAGACTGATTACCCCTAACTAACTGCTAGTTGGTCATATTAGCTCTTAAGACACAGTCTATACATAATGGCTATGTTTATGCAACTGGCCCCTGGTCTTAACAAATGTCTGCTTGATGCCTCTGCAAGACTTAAAGCCATAGCAAATTCAATTTAAGCTTTTATCAAAGCTATAAAGGGAATTTGCTGGAAAGCACAAAGTAACTTACACCTCCCTCATCTGTCACAGCGGACAGGGCAGGGCCTAGGGTATCTTCCGTCTTGGTTTCGGAGATGGGCTCATTGTAGTCCTTGTAGGAATAGTCATACTCCTTCATTCCAAAGTCGCTTGTTATATACTCCTCAGTGAAGGGCTCGTCTGGCAATTGAGACACCCCTTCACCACCTGTCTTGGTCGTATCTAATTCCTCGACACCGACAGTCTCGTCAACCTGGGCCGTACCATTGGGAGCAGTGGTAGGGGTGGAGTGGATGGTTTGGAGGATGGAAGATTATATGGTGTGATGGGCAGAAATGGATAGAGGATATAGAAAGGAAAAATGGAAATGAGAGAGCAAAGAGACAGAATAATCAGAAAAATAGTTCTTACCTGTTGTAAAAATCATGAGAGAGGAACACACAGATATGGGCACAGGTTTACACACACACACATAGCACACAGACTGATCTCACACAAAACTTCTTCATGTCTAATTTTACAAAGAATTAGTCTCTTTTACCGCTTTATTGTTCAGTCCAAAGGCCCGTTCACACCAAGAACAATAACTATAAAGATAACCATAGTAATAACTATATTAGCATCCACACCAACCAAAGATAATATTCCTTTTATTAAAATCACGCACTGCCACTTTAAATTTGATTGGCTATGTTGTTGACTGACAATGTTTTTATCATTCATCAACTGGAAAAAAAAAATAATTCTAAAAGTAATTTCAATTATATCATTTCTCTGTGTTATACTTATAGCTGTGGTGTGGACTTCCCTATTCTTAAAGAATTAGAATGATTATTAAAACTTTGTTAGTTATCGTTCTTGATGTGAATGGGCCTCATGAAAGCACTTGTCCATTTCCTCTCCATCATCATGACATTGACTAAGCAAAATGTGTGACCATAATTATGAGCGTTGTGCCTCAAGATGAAATTAAAGTCTTTTTTGGGGTGTATTGTCCAATATTGTTGATTTACGAGATCACAGGATCACTCAAGTCTATGGCAACACACTTACTTTGAGGCAAAAACTAAAGCACTACTTACTACTAGTTTCTTACCATTATATTGTTGACTATTTCATTTAACTTACTGGCCATGTAGATTGTCCATTTCCAAACTATTACTAAACATATTGTTTAATCTTAAATACAAACCTGACCAAAAAGTTCCACTCTAGACGAAAAATGATTTAGGTCTACCCATAACTAACCCACCTAACTCATTGTTCGCTCACAGTAAAATGGCTGTTTATGAAGTTTATCAGTTTCTCTGACCTTACAGATAGTGTCTGACTTCCAAAAATATCTCACTCTTAAAAGAAGCTGTCCAGCAACGAATGCATAGTATTCATTCCATATTTGCACCATTTCTTTTGAGATCTCTCAAGATTTTCATTCTTATGTCAAGACAGTGTCACATCCGGTTTTGATATAAGAACAAGGATAAAATCTTAAGGCAAGTGAAATAAGAATCACAAAAGAATATCTGATAAAATGGATGCTATGCATTAAGTACAGCACTTATCATGGCACACGTGGCTGCAGAATGGTTAATTGTTAATGTAAAATAAATACAGGCTGGTCTCACCTCCAGTGTAATGATTTAAAGTAACTGAGAGACTCTTACAGAGATTGTTGACGGCTCCATGTCTCTCAGCTATCTATGGGTGTGGGTTACCTGGTTAATGGTTTCTTCATATCCAGTCAGATCACTCTCTGGCTGTGGGGACGCCTCTTCTTCTACTGTGTAATAATAATCGGTCTCTGTGGGGGTGTGGTCAGCCTCTGAGTAAGCAGGATCTACGTCCTGATTGGAGGAGGCCAAGAGGTGGGTGGGGTTGGGGGTGGAGGCAAGCAGATTTGAAGGGGAGAGATTGATTAGTATTATAACAAGCTCAGATCTGGTGAACTTGTTACATGCAGAAAGAAGAGATCAATGTGCTTTTGCCGATATAAGACGACATGTCTTCTGGCAAAAAGCCATTGTTCTCGTGTCATAGTAAAATCAGAACAGGAAACTTTTGCAGCTGGAATCAAAAATCTTGGAATAAACCTTTACATAGTGAAAGACTTATATTTAAACTACCAAGATTTGCTGTCCCAGACAGATTTTCCTTTTAACCTGATTTGATTTAATAAGCCACATTGCCATGTCAAGGAACAAATTAAGTCAAGTTGGGTCAAAACTTGACTTTATAGGTATTGACGTTGGTGCCAATGGTCACTGAACCATTGAAACACAACAGACACAATTAATAAACAACTTTTGGACATTTGTCCACAATCCATCGGACAGAAAGACGGAAAGAATTGAGTGCAGCATCACAGAGTCAATATTTAAAGTAGAATATATATTTCTGTGAAACTGCTTCTCTCAAATTTCATTCACATAATACTGACAGGACAGCATTTAATAAACAACACATAAAAGAGAAACAGGCTGAAATCAGAAAGTGAGATGGAGAAAGAGACTCGTTGTGTCATGTGTAACATTGAGCTCTACCAATGACTCATTAAACTGTGGGATCTTATGACTATGTTTCTCAACTGATCACATGCTTTAATCGGCATTACCTGGTAAACTACTTTCTACAAACTAACCAGTTAGAGAGGGTAGATTTGGAGTGACAGGAAATAAAATGGAAGAGAAACAAAAGACTGTACAAATAGCCATGCGGTGATGACACAGTCTATACCGCTTATCATATCCTTCTAATGATCACTCCGATCATTTGATATATGAAAGGGTGGAGGAGAGTCTGTATGTCTCCAACCTCACAGCTGGTAAATGTCATGATACCTTTATGGTTTTACACACTGTTTTCTAAATTTTTATGCCAAACCTGATGGAAAGTAAAATGGAAAAATCGAATTGAAGATCAAAGTGGCCTTTACAAATCTTTATTTTGTCTTTTGCGCCTCCTTGATTCTGTTTTAACATTAATCCTGAAAATGTATGCAAAACCTGAAAGGTACGATGTAGGATCTTATTCAAAAAGCACCTCAGAGTATGTGTTGTATCTGTTATAAGACAAATCCCAGATCAACCTTTACTTTGAGATTTGAATACAGTCCTGAACCAAGATGATGAGGTTGGAAATACAGCTCTGGATGGCCAACACGGGCTCTTGATTTTGTACCTGTTGATAACCATTGGTGGGTTTCTTCTTGGGTATTTCTGGAGAAGAGACGATCGTGCCACTCACAGCAGCCTTGTCGAAGGGTGGGAAACTTTTGGACTTTGATTTGACGTTATTGACATCCAAGACCTTAGGTTTTGAAGGGAGAGGCAAAGGCGCAGGGGTAGGTTTGAAAACAACAGTTTTTTGACTGATGGCCGCTACTTTTACAGTTTTAGCAACTTTGGTCTGAACCTTCTCTACCACAGTTTTGGTCGCTTTAGACTTTGCGGGTGCTGCATTAGCTTTCGTTTTGTCTGTCTTGTCTTTGGTTGGTTGTGGTTTAGCTTTTCCCGTCTCAGTTTGCATTGCAGTTTTCGTTGTTACTTTGCTCACTGCTGCCTTTTCAGTCTTCACTGTTTTTGCATCATTAGTTTTAGCTTCTCCGTTTGCTTTTTTCTCCACAGTTGTCTTCCCATTGCCATTGTTATTGACTTTACCATTGCTGCCAGCCTTAGCCTTA
The DNA here is from genome assembly GCF_019924925.1 of Ctenopharyngodon idella. Lineage (NCBI taxonomy): Eukaryota > Metazoa > Chordata > Actinopteri > Cypriniformes > Xenocyprididae > Ctenopharyngodon > Ctenopharyngodon idella. The sequence continues at coordinate 20,279,296 of NC_067238.1, forward strand.
CCATTAGCGTCTTTCCCATTCCCGTTGCTTTTGCCATTGCCATTACCATTTACTTTAGCCTGACCATTATTTTTTTTCTCCTCAACTGCCTTTCCATTGTCATTAGCCTTCTTTTTGTTGTCATTCTTTGGGGCGGGCGTTGCTTTTGGTTTGGATGCTAGTTTAGAAGCCAAAGTAGGTTTTATCTTTGAAATCAATAATTGCGCTGCAGTAGGTTTGGTCTTTGAAGTTTTGACTGATGGAGTTGGCTTGGCTTTAGCTGGTTTAGCTGGAGCAGGTTTTCCACCAGCAGCGGCTTTGGCTGGGGCATTTTTTTGCTTATCGGCTTTGCCGTTGTTCGCCTTGCCCTCCTATTTGATAAATATCGTTTTTATTTATTGTATTAAAAAGTGTAAGCGTTCATGAAAAGGGAGTGAATGAGAAAGAGATAGAGAGTGGAAGACATCAGGGATGGGTGGGATTGAAAGTAGTGGGGATGGACAGAAAAAGAGAGAGACAACACAATGAATTTAAGATCGCTGGCGCTTGAATGACTGACAGAGATTTCAATGGCATTACTGGATACAGTATAATCTTTAGTCAGATTTAATTCTTCATAGATATATAATCTGTTTAGATTTAGTGAGCTTCAATTGTACCTAAAGAAAGATAAATAATGTGATACTGTTTTCTCCAATAATGCCAATCTCCACATTAAAAAAGCAGCATGTTGTGCGCATGGGGATATAACGCTGTGAGGCACTGGGGGGAAAGTATGCTCAAATAGCATCTGTTGATAAAACTGATGCATGGCTGGTACACTGTGCTGCTCAACTGCACAGAAAGAGAAAAATTAAAGGACAGGAAGTGAGATAGTCATATTACACCATTCATAATCCCGTTGCCAGCATGTATCGAATCATTAAAGAAAACTGTTTTAGACAAATAACATAAACATTGTAATACTAATTCAAATATTATTAGTTTCATTAATCAACGTGAAATGACTGAATGGTGTAGACTACCCAGAATCAGATGACAAGCAGAAGCACAAACTGCAGAGAAAACAGGCATATTATTTGAAGACTTATCTACACGTTGACACATACTGAGCTATTAGAAGTTATCTTTACTCGCAGTGAAATACAAACTTCAAACTATTTAAACATTGCAGTGAGCACGCTAGATACAGACATGACTGTCCACAGGGCAAGAAAAACAGCACTACAAATAAGTGAGAGTACAATGTTGGCCAAAGTGAAAGTAAACCTAAGAAGTGAAGAGATGGATATGAATAAACACATAGACACAGACGTTCGTTGTACATAATAACAAATCAGCGTGACACAAGACACAAGAGAACTCACAAGTTTTGTTACTCACACGACAGGTGAAATGTGAAAACATGCAAATACATGTAAGAATATAACAAGATTTTAGGAAGAGTAATGCCATGCAACTGTGAAGAATAAAAAGTTTTCCTTAAAAACCTCCGTGTACCTGAGCTATGATTAACATGGAAAAAATATCACTGAAAAAAGTAAGGTAAAACAAAATTAAACTAGCTAATGTAAATAAAATGTAAATATAAATTTAAATATAATTTAAAAATGTAAATATAAAATCACTAGATTTCCTAAATATAACATTTATTCTAAATACTATATACTTGGATGTATGAACACTTCCCTCTCTGTGTAGTAAATCTTAAATTTCTACCTCTTTCTCTATGGCTGTTGGTTTAACACAGTGGGGCCATGATCTGTGTGTGATATAGTGTGTGTGTGTGTGTGTGTGTGTGTGCGTGTGTGTGTGTGTGTGTGTGTGTGCGTGTGTGCGTGTGTGTTGTGCCTCCAGTGCCCCTTTAAAATCCACATACACACAATCATGTACTGACCAACACAAATATTTTGACACTATACAGGTACAAATATATGACAAAGGACAACATATAGGTGACACAAGCAACATCAATATAGTGTTATAGGTGATGGGTGAGGTGAAACGAGGTGGCGAATGGAAAGAGGTGGGACATCACACATGACGAAAAACAGGAGTGAACAGAAAGGAGAGGATGAATTTTTTCAATTGAAAGCGATGGGTACATTTAACATTACACTTTCTGTGTTCAACTGTGTCATCACACCTATTTGTTTTTGTAAAGTTTATACTTTTACAGAAATTTAGGATAAATATTTGCTATTGAATGACACTGATGTAAACAACAACCCTGATATTGAAATTTGCATACTGACTTCTGATTGGTGCTCTTTCTTACAAGTATTTGCATATTAAATTCTGAGTCATCTTTTCTTTCTTGTTATGTTACTAATCAGTTTTCTTAATCATCATGTACAAACATCTAAACAATTTTAAGTATATTTTTCTAACCCCTCTGTCTTAAATATAAACCTTATCAAATAGATTTATTTTGTTTAGATATTTTTAACGTAAAACAAGACAAAAATATTATTTTTTCCAGTGTACCTGAATCTTTAAGACAAATGCAAATCTAGTTTTTCTTCATAACTTATGTCATTTCTTTCTCCTCCTCTCTTTTCTGATTCACTCCATTTTCACGCTCCCTCTTTACCTGTTCGGTGAGGGTCCCGGCTGGGACGGAGGGAGGGACGGATTGGGAGGGAGGGACACTCGTAGTTCCTTCATAATAATAGGGGTATTCATAATCATCCCGCTCTTCATCAAAGTACTGAGAGACATGGGGGGAGAGAGAGGAGGAGTGAAGCCAGAGGAATGCAAGGAAGGAGAGAGAGGGCATGTGAGTGACAGGAAGAGAATGTAGCAAATGACAAGAGTGAAGACTTTGGACAGAGAAAACAAATGGAGGAGAGAAAAATTATGGATAAGAAAAGTAAGATGTAGGAACTAGAAATGAGGGTCTTAGCAAAGGCAGGATGAAAGCATGATGGTTTTATCGTTTGTTCATCATTTGTTCATGGGTTTTAGTAACACTTTTACATGTTACTGCATTACTGCAAAACACATTGAGAACTTCAATGAACGAAAAAACATCCGAAAAGCTAACATAACAGTGTACTATAAGAAGAAATAAAGCTATTATATGCAGTTTTAGCATTTAGAGTGAAATGGTTGTTATAAAACAGATGCACTGATGAGAAACCGAGACTGCGTTAGAATAGAGCACCTTTGATGACGTGGAAGAGCTGTGGATGTATGAAAATGTATTGTAGGGCAGTGATGTGGATATCTGACTTAAATCAGGGGCGCTAAATAGGTGAAATATAATACTAATGTGCTTTGAAACATAAACATTCTAGATTTGTGTGCAGAACATGAATAATTAGCTGGCATTCTGATGTGAGATTTTGTGAGTAACATTTACAATATCATTTTTGGCCCATATTTACCCAAGCATTTAGCGCAAGTCCAATCCAAGTCAAATACAGGTGCAGCTTTTGACTAATGACTTGATCAAGACAGATTCTACAGCAAATATTTGGTCACTTTTTTGAAAAAGCAAAAACATTTAGCATACATTTGGTGACTTAAGCACTGAGAAGAGTTGCATTAACATACTGTAAACTAACCATCAAACACTTGCTACTAGTGAAACTCCATCTATATATCTCACATCAGGACGCTTTTCCCCATTTTAAAAATGTGCTGTGGTACTCACGTAGGTGTTTGGGTCCTGGGACTGGACTTTGGGCAGAGGGGAGTCACAGTCAGGGCTGTAGTGCTCGCAGAAGTCAAAGGCGGCCTGAGGGTTGGATGCGATCAGCAGTTGCTGGATCTCACCCTGGAGAGAAGCAAAGAAAAAGCAGGGATGTCAGTCTGTGGCCTGGAACCTGAGGTCAAAATCAGGCCAACTAGGATAATACAGCATTTAGTATGTGCAAGATTCATTTATTGTGAAATGAAAGGTATGATATTAAAGGAGACCGATTATGCTCTTTTTCAAAGTCTTGATTTTGTTTTTGGGCCCTACTGGAATAGATTTTCATGCTTGAATGTTCAATTTTTTACATATGTTACATTTTTGCAGCACCTCTCTTCCCAGTCTGTCAGTAACGCTCTGTTTAGTTCCGGTCTCTATGAAGCCCCTCCTTCTGAAAAGCGCAATGTGCTCTGATTGGTTGGCTGCACCAGTATGTTGTGACCACTTCAAATGTGTTTTGGAAATGTCAGAACCGTTTCACATGTGAGTCACTGATTATGTCATATAAGATTGAAGTCAACATAAAATGACATTTGCAACCCATTTAACATCCATAATGTGACATATTTTAGATAAAAATAAAGAAAAAAGAGAGGAACTGCTTAAACTAGTACAGTATTACAAGTTGGTCATCTAATTTTTTTCTTTAAGGTCATAACTTTTTTAAGTCAGTAACATCAAAAAGTAGATTTTCTCATTTGAATTCGAAAAGTAAGACTGATTAGCCCTAACTAATTGCTAATTGTTAAAGAGACAGTCTTAACATAGTGGTTATGTTTATGTAACTGGCCCCAGGGATGTGCATTAAAATAGTAAATTGTAGTTAAAGGGTTAGTTCACCCCAAAAAATTCTGTCATTAACTAATCACCCTCATGTGGTTCCACACCCATAAAACCACCACTTTCAAGGTGTAGAAAGGTACTAAAGAAATTGTTAAAATAGTCGACGTGACTGCAATGGTTCAACCTTAATGTTATGAAACGGCGAGAATGCTTTTTGCGTGCAAAACATATACTGAGCCCGCGTTCTGACGTAGAACCTGCTGAGTGTAAACAATGTAGGAGAATGACACAAAAGAGAAGATATTGTTGAATAAAGTTGTTATTTTTGTTTTGTTTTTGCGCACAAAAAATATTAAGGTTGAACCACTGTACTCACATTGACTATTTTAACGATGTCTTTACTACCTTTCTGGACCTTGAAAGTGGTGGTTAAATTGCTGTCTATGGGGGATAAAAAAAACTCGGATTTTATGAAAAATATCTTAATTTGTGTTCCGAAAATGAACAAAGGTCTTACGGGTGTGGAACGACATGAGGGTGAGTAATTAATGACATTATTTTCATTTTTGAGTGAACTAACCCTTTAATTTTGTGTGTTAAAATAACTCCAAAAATGCATCTTAATTGTCATCTATCAATCACAAAGTGTGTATCACAGAATTCCTTGAAAACTCATTGCAAAGGTGTACCAGACCTGGAAGACCTCCTCATCCAGGAGACGGGCTCCAAATACTGTGATGCCCTTGGTGTCCAAGACTGGGTTGTTGCTACGTGGCAGAGTTTTGGTTATACGATTCTTGCAGTCAAGGATCAGAGTGATGTTCTTCTTCTGCACAGAAATGGCTATGCGGTGCCACCTATAGGATGAGATGAGATATTGAAGGTTTTAATGAGCATGAATCGGGCAGACAGTCACAAAGGAGTTCCTGTATATAGTTTGTGAGTTTGCCAAGGGCAAAAATGTAAGAAACCTTTGTGCCTGCATACAAATTTTATTAGTCTAAAAAGTGATATTTACTAATCAACCAACAGTTTACACATCACACTGCTTGAAAACTAACAGTAACACAAATAACTGTAACATCTCTGAAACTGTTATAGACACAGATGGGCTGAGAGGGCTCAGCAGGGGTTGGTTACTGACTTGCCGTCAGCCAGGTTGACCCCTTTGAACAGTGGGTAGTCCTCTGGGGCGGGTTTGCGATTCTGGTCCTCATACAGGAAGATGGGTGAGCGCCCCAACTCCAGACCGAGCTGCTGTACACCCTGCTCATTGTAGATGGACAGCAGGAAGGCCTGAAGACCAGCCTTGGCCTTTACCAGAGTCATAATGGAGAAGTTCTCCGGGAAACGTCCTACAGGAAAGGTTCACGAAGATTTGAGACAATAAAGCAGCTTATTTCAAGCACAGACACATTTGCAGTCTGAGGGAAACCTATGATTCAAGACTCAACTTGCATAAATTGTACTCATTTCATTGACACTAACATTCAGATTTAGTGTTAACTTTGCAACCATCTCATTAGCTACTGAAAAGCTCTCATCCTGTTTTAAAGGAGTAATTGCATGTTAGCGACCCAAATGATTTTCACCCAGACCCAATAATCTTTCTAAGCATAACAAAACAACATCCAAATAAAAACTCTTGAAACCAGTCTGAGAATAAATCTGTCACAAAACAGTAAAAAAATAATGAATTACAACCCAAATACCCAGCTGATAAATAATTAATCCCACATAATATATAATACATAAATATAATATTCTTTCCAATTAATCAAAATGTAAAATTCCTAATTATATATATATATATATATATATATATACACACAAACGTCTAAAAAAGTATGAAGTCTTTAGTTTTTACACGTCTCATCACTTTTCTAACTTGCCAAGCCTCAAATCATAGTCTTGTCTTTAATTTCCTTCATATTCCAGACACATACAGAAATACCACTTTCAGATACATATCACTGTAAGATCCTGTAGTTTGTATAGACAAAACATTATGTTACACAATTGTGTGTATATGAACCCAATAGAATGTCTTCAGTTTTGGTTTACATGATTAAATGTTATTAAAACTATCAGATATTAAAGGAACGTACCTGAGAATAGTTGTTTGGTGGGGGCAGAGATCTGGGCTTTCTTATTGATGCGGTAGGCGTTATCAGGAGTGCCGGCCCGGCGGGAGGTACAGAAACCAGGAACCTTCTGCACACCTTCAGGGAGGGAAGGCAACTGCAGCACCCGCAAAACATCTACTGGATCTGCAGGAGTGAAAGAATTTCGTTTTTTAGATTCTAGATTTAAAGAGAATACCAACAGCATACATTATTTTAGTCTGAACTTTGCAAAATAATACTACCTTATTTTTAGACAAGTTAAAAAATGCGCCTATTGCTGCAAACACCTTTTTACACGGCTCAGAATATTGCCCATATAACGTATTTGGAAAGTGGTGTTCAAAACAGATGTTGAATCCTTCAAAAGGCCCCACACAGACAGGTTTTAAAATTTTATGTCTGTTTCCATCTTCCTATTGCTCTTGGCAGCTCTGTTGCTCTTTATGGGATTCATGTGAATCCTGATGCCATCTGCTCAACCCACAATGTGTCCTACATTATTAACTGTCTAAAACTATGTTAAACTCTCTAACAAGGCTTAATGTATTTGCAATATGTATTTGAGGTTAAGCATGTTTGGCTCTGTCTCTATAAACTCTTTCTAGCTCTTGACAAATCCTTTATTTCCTTTCCATTTTAGTGCTGGTACTTTCCTCTGAGGCTCTGCCAGTATTTTTGGTCTCTATAACCACACTGACCAAAATATGGTCTGTGTAGTTACCACAATGTGTAGTTAAGTCATTTTGTATTTAGCAACTAGCATATTCATATTATAGACTGAAAAAAAGGAATTCTACTTATGTAAACTAATTAGAATGTGTGTATACAGTTAGCCATACAAAGACAGATGCTCTAAAAGGGGAATAGACTAGAGAAAAGTAGTGCATGAAAAGTACAGCATGAAAGAGGTTCAAGAGTGCAGGGATACCCTAAAATGGGACTTCTACCTAAAATGCAATGCTTCCTTGATTCTCAAAAGGTCAACCTATTAAAATGCTGGGAGAAAGAGATGAACAAGAAAGAGAAAGTCTCTGGTCACTGTATCGGTTTCCAGAAGAGACAACATACACAATGTATGCCACTGTTTGAGAGCTAAACCTATACGTCCACTGGGCCTTCTTGGCTAAATCAGATGAAATAAGGAGGGAGAAGCCCAAAAAGCATTTCCCAAACAGAGCAAGATTAGGAATAAGGTCAAGCATAAATACATAGACATAAAAGAGAATAAAAATGTTATGTATCATTTAATTATGTCCAAAATAATAATTTGGATATACATTGATAAAAAAATATAAGAACAATTACATATTACACTATTAAAAAATAAAGGTTCCATAAGGGTTCTTTCAAAGCAATGTCACAGAAGAACCATTTTTGGTTCCCCAAAGAACTTTTCAGTGAACTATAAAGAAACGTTTGTTCTATGTAAAGGTTCCGTAGTTAAAGGTTCTTTATGGAACCATTGATGCCAATAAAGAACCATTTTTGAACATTTTTCAACTATAAAGAAACTTTTGTGGAATGGAAAGGTTCCATAGAAGTTAAGGGTTCTTTTTGGAACCATTGTTGCCAATAAAGAACCATTATTTTGTATTAGTGTAAGTTAAATTTAACAGAATGGGTATTTATCTTACACACACTTTCCTCAAAGTTAATAAAAAGAAAAATGTGCACTCTCTATTGATAAAGCTGTCATAGATTTTTTGAACTGACACTATGTGGAATGAGCGGCCAAATCATCTCAAAACAGCCATATATCAGCTGATTAATCAACCTTAATTGGTCTATTACCACTACTAAGCCATGCATTTATTACAAAATACATTATTTCTTTTATTGTATCTACCAAATCCCAGCACTGAATAGAGATATAAGTACACACAGCAAAGAGCTTGGCCAGAAGTATGTTCTACATTGTAGACATGTCCTTGAATGTCTGAAACCAAGAGTCACTGGATGCGTTCTCTCACAAAGCATTCACACAAACAAACAGTGTATGCTCACACACACTGCAAACACAAGCAGACAATAGCTTTCAATGAACAAGACCTAGTACAAACATTCCAAACAGTAAGTCATTGCCAGTCAAGGTGACCCCAAACATTTCTAAACAAACTTCCATCAGAACTCTGTCATGAACATGTGATGAGAACATTCCAGAAGACCCAAGAATCGGATCCTCCATCTTCTCTTTCTGACCCTCTACTGTCTTCTGGCTGTCCTTCTTGTGAGCTTAAAACAACTGTGCTAAATACCAGCAAGCCATACCACCTGACACCTTGATCTTTCAACTCTCACCTTTACTGTCTCACAAAGATGCCCTTGTTTTGAGTGTGATGAAGCAGCAGAGAAAGAGGTGTAGGATGAAAATGGAGAAAAGGTTCAACATTTCTGAAATGTTCAAGGAGAAGACATTTCTGAATGTATTAAACAACTGTGACAACAAACCGCAAACAGATTCAACTTCAAAAAGATGCAAAAGACATGAAGATAATTCCATCACACTGTCGGGATCTGTCTCTCCTGTCTCGTTCTCTATTCCCGCCAACCGCAATAGTTAGGCGTGCATGTACAGGCCTGTCTGGAGGTTATAATTTAAATCATGGCTCTCTATATTTATGATTTATTTATAATACACAGACAGCTATGCCATCATACCAACTCCTGGCATAATATGGGGTTACAGAGACATATATATCAAACGAGCATTTAATGTTCGCAGATTGCCAAGTGTGTTAGTGTGGTTGATCATGATGAAAGGTTAAAAAAAAGCCTGGCACAAGTGCATTAGCCTGACTACGGATGCTTTTCTTTTCAGGAACTGATAATTTAGTGCTTTCATTAAATAAACCATATGAGATTTTTAAGACAATTAGAGAACAAGTACCTCTAAGCAATAGGCCAGTTCATTTGTGCTGTCTATTCAATTGTAGTGCAGAAACCAATTCAACTTAAAAAACAAAAATGCATGTAGCCATATTTTCAAAAGATTCTTTGCTATTTTGTTTGATAAATGATATTCTCATGCCCTAGAGATGGAGGGCTCCTTGGAAGTCGGCTAAAAACTGCATTAGAACATAAACTTCCTTAAACAAAGGCCATAAATTGATTATACATTATAAGTCTGGGTCAGTGTGGTTCAGTATGAGTCAGTGTGGGTGCACAGAGTGCCTCTGCTTGGCACTGCCAGGATGGATAAACTGACCACATGGCCACTATATTAAACATCATGTAAACTAAAAAAGATTGAGTGTTTATACAGACTTCCCACAGCTACTGTATACACCTTTCACTGTAAACCAAAGCATATATTACCCAGACAAAAATTAATATACTTTACCGGAAATATCCTGAGAATTACTCAAACTGAGACAATATGGTTAGCAATGTTTTGCAAACATTTTGAATCATAATTTCTTACATTTGGTTATTGACAGTTTGATCACCTTTATCTTATCTTAAGCACAGAAGTGTGAAAACAGACAACTTTCATCAACTTCAAACTATAAAGATGCAACCGTATATCCAGAGCTACAATCATGAGACATGTACAAAAAATGTACTAAGCCAGAATAAAGGATGAGATGAGGGTGCTTATTATGTGCTCAGTGAATCTTTTAGATGTGGTGCTAAGAAGCTTGAGCATGTGTTGGGCCCATTCTAAAATAAAACTTATTTTAAACTAACCTTGAAATACAGAACTTTTGTGAGATATAAAACCTTCTGCAACAATCCCGGTAAAGTAATTTTCATTGGATGTTTCCATTTTTCCAGAACATCTGCATAATACAATGAAACATGCCTGGAAAGGAGATCCAGTGATCTATATAAGGTATTAATGGCTCAAATTATTATATGCCAACTTTCTATGACCTTCTATGAGCCAAAAAACATCTATTTCCAAAAAAGATTGTGTGGACTGAACCTTGAGGATGTGATGACTACCTATCTCTCTGAAACATACCACAAAGCTGTGCTTCTTCAACCAAAGGAACTCTATTGTTGTCAACAGAGCCATTTGTGGAAGTGTGAGGCTTCTGGAGGCCCTGTTGTGGTTAAAGTGTGGAAAGGTTCCTACAGATGAAAACCCTGCTGTTGGATGACTGGAGTTAGTTTTGTTTTCAGAAATGTGTGAAGAATAATAAAGAAATAATTGTGCACTAAGTCTGATCGCCTAGAAAACTAATAGCACAGCTCGCCACAACAATTAATTTGAGTTGAGTTATCATTCATGTACAAACAATACAATCAAGTTTAATAGGCCTACCAAGTATTCACAATAGTAATAGTGACCCTATTGTGCCGTTTCCATCCATAAATCGCAAATTCAACAAATCTAATAAGAGATCTGAAGAGTACCCATTAAACTTTGGCCTTCATATTCCAAATTTATTTCAAGTTAGTGAGGGGAAGATTAGGAATGAAAGTAACACACAATGATATGCTGCTTTCATTTCACGAAATTGTCAGGAATGACGGACACACCCATGAAGACAGTCTTTTCTCACGTGCTACGAATATACGAATATTCCGGGCATTTCCCTTACACACAGTGGTTCCATTCAGTCCCCAGCACTGCATTTGGTTGAGGTGTTTTGGTTAACAGAAATGAGACAGACTGTTCTTTGAGAGTGCTGCCTTTGAAATGAGGTTGAAGGAACATCCACGTTAAATAAATATTCCCCACCTAAAAATCACTACACTCTCAAAACAAAAGTCTGTCTGCTGTCCCAAATTCAACAATATGGAACAATGTTGAGCGCTCGAGGACACTAGCAGAAATAAATGGACTTGGACTTAAAAAGTAAATCCTTAATAGTGGCTTTGGTTTCCATAATATTTTGGGGCTCACCATTTTAAGCAACATAACCTGGTTTCTTACTGGTAATTTAAAAAAGCATAGATGATTTATCAACTAGAGACAGCAGGATGAGGAATATTCACAGTGCAACTTTCACTGGCCTAAAACTGGCATACTGTGGAAAATTCTTCAGGTGTAACAGACGTGTACGTTTACACAAATATCACTGAGCTCACACATGGAGACACTAACTCATTCACTCCATCTCTCCACCACAGGGCAGAATAATAACCTACTCATACGAGGTACAAATATTCAGACTTCCTCCAAATACTCAAGGGAAGAAAAAAGCGCGATCAAATCAGCAATCTGGAATTACAAACATGCCTGAGGGACATTAGGTGCGCGCCATCATCTAATGTTTTGTTTTTAACTTTTTTTTTTTTTTTTCTTCAGTCAACTATACGCATATTAAAACTGAATCAAATCTGTACTAATTTCATATATGAAAATACATTATATCGGTTTATGTCTACTGCTACTTACTGTACAAATAACGTCTTTGGAAAAACAGCCGAATCTCGAGCGCCACTCACCTAGTAGTGGTGGACACTAGAATCGCAGTTTTTCATTATTGTTTCCAGCTAACGATTTTGTAAAAAATGAACTATTAATGTGCAGTACGTCTTGTCGGGTGTTGTAAATGAAATAAATAACTGGGGGAATAAAAAGGGGGATCTTTTTATAATAATAAAAAAACTATAATGTTCATAAGATTTATGAAGAAAGACTGCGACAATCTTATTAATAAAACTAACTTTACACAGTGCGGAACAGGTGTCAAATAGTCTAGTAGCCTACATATAAGGAAAAATGCCAAACAAACTCGACAGGGTGATTAGGACACCGTCGCAAAGGTCTTGAAACAACTTGAAGAGGATAATAAATTAAATTGAAATATCCCGAAGAGACAGAATATGCCATACGACCACCGGATTAGTGGTCATTTATAAAGTGTTGCTGTAGGAGCAACGGTCATTATTCAGAAATATGATAGACTACATTCAGAAATATTCTGAATGCCGAGAAGCATCCCAGAGAACGTAATTAATAAAACTAATAAGCCTAATATGTTTAAAAATAAAACAAATAAAAAAATAAAACTGTAAATAAAAATGTAAACTATATCCTTTGACATACGGGTAGGCTAGCTACGATTAGGCTATTCATTGTTTGCGCTAACAACAACAAACGACACCTCAAGGTGCTGCTCGCTGAAATGAAGGATGTGAACCCTGTCAGTGAAAGCACCGTCCTATCCTATGCCCCCGCCGGGGATGCCACACTAAATGTGTGCCAACGAGGCCTGGAGCTCAACTAAAGGGCCTATAGTTGTGTATATTTCAGCTCTTGACAAATTCTGACAAGATAAACGAATGATGTTAACTGACGAACCAATATAGCCAATGTGAGCTCACTAAAATTTAACAACATCCACAAGCATATAGGCTATCAACAAAATTAAGAGTAACCTACAACATAACTGAGAAGTGAAATCAATAAAACTTATTTATGCATCTTTTTGAAAACACAAATACACAGCAGCTAGTCACCTGTAATCTCACCGTTTAGCCTATCGAGTGCGTAAAAGCGCATCAACACCAACTGTTGCATTGAGGTATAATGACCTGTGCATAAATAATGTCAAATCCCACAAACACCCCAAAAAAGCAAAAAGCTCACCTGCTTGTGCCAGAGAAAGGCACAGGAGGAGCACGAACGAGGTCTCCATGCACCACGGCCTCCGCTTCTTCCGAATATCCATAGTTCCCAAGTTTTTTGACCGGTTTGGTTGGACTACAAGGCAGGATAATTTCAAAATTAGCTTTTTCGTTCTTTTTCGAGCCTTTAAGGAACTTGGTGCGCCTTAAGAGACGCACACCCACCTTATTCTTCAATAAGTTATCTGTGTTAGGCTATGTACAAAACTTAAATAGAAAGAAGGGAACGGGTAATAAATATGCAGTTTTACAGCTTGAAACCCCTAATGCTAGAGCCCCATTGAGTCTGAGTGAACAGAAAAGCGGAGAGAGCAGAGAGAGACTTCAAATCACTCTCTCTCAATCTCTCTCTTTCTCTCTCCCTCTTCTTACTTTCTCCCACGAAATGCGAGGGAGCGTGTGTGTGTGTGTGTGTGTGTGGAGAGAGAGAGAGTGAATGAGAGGGTAGAGAGTAAAAAAAGAGGGAGGGAAATTCATGCATACGGACTTCTGCGGCTTTCTACACGTTCGTTACGTGTCGACAGACGTGCATTTCAAGAAATCATCAAGGATCTATATAGCCCAAAATATCTGCATTCTTCAAATGAGCTGTTTTATGTTGGCGTGCCAACGATTGGCATGTAGATCAGTCAGTTTATTTTTCTCTATTTATTTCTGTTAGACAGCTGAACCATGTAGGACCGATGGGTCCGTAGGCATGAAGAATTTCGGCAGCCAATCAGATCCTTATCCGCTCGTGACGTCATACACCATCTTTCCTGCCTTTTTCATAGCTCGGTCCAAATCGGTTAGTCAAAATGACCACGCCAGCAGGTACGAAACGAAATGAACGTTTAGCTCTGTCAGCAAAACTTCATTTCAGTTAGCCATAGACAATTATTGAAGAAATGTTTATTGTATGCAAATTATGAATGACTTTCAGTCCGTTTACTTTTTCTGTCAGTAATTTTTGGCGCGCAAATTGGTTCGTCTCGCGCAACGACATTTGTGTCAAAGACATTAGAACAAAACACAGTTTTTTGTGTAATACATAGGCCTATATGATGTAAAAATCTATAATGAAGTGATATGACAGTATGTTACGTTATGTTTTGCCGATGTGCCTTCCCATTCTGATCCTAAAGGAAGCGCTCGAGCAGCTTAATTTGTAACCAAGTGAAAGCAGTTTTTTTAGTGCAGTCTCACTGGTAATCTTACTTATAAAAGTTGTTTTATTCAAATTCATTCCATTTTTTCACAGCCTCAGTATCAAACGTGGTTCAATTTAAAATAATTTATAGCTACAGTAGCCTATAGGCTATTTGCTTTTGCTTTAAGTAGTTCATAAAAGTAGGCCTATAGTCTAACCCTTAGATTATACTTTAGTGACATGAGTCAGAATGCAATGAGTGTAATCATGTGCTCTCTCTCATTTTGCTATTTGATCTCCGATACACCAAAGAAACTAGTTCATTTTGATGTCTCTCCTTCGTTTTCTCTCTCACTGCCTCCTATAGATGCAGTAAACGTCAGTTCTTCAAAGTAGGGATAAAAAAAGGAAACCCAGTCATTTATTTAGGTTACGCCTGTGCTCTGTCCAAGGATCTTTATAAGCCACTTGCTTTTGAAGAAACAACCCTTATATACGAGTCCGAGGTTCCTCAAACGGATAAAAAAAAAAAAAAAGGTCTACAAGACAAGTGCATAAAATTCAAACATTTTTTGAATGGTTGCCATTGACTGGTAATAAAATGCCATACTGTCAGCAGCCACTAATCACAATATGGCCTGCACTTTGTACTTTTATGAATATTAAAACTCATAGTAAGACTATTAGGAGCTGACGAGAGCTTTTTCCTTGTAGGGATATTCTAATTTACAGTAAAAAAGTGATTCAAATCAGTGCTTCTTATGTCCCGTGGCCCATTATGGTCTAAGTGAGACAATCCATAAACAATCATGGCATGTGTTTTTGTAAGGCCTCTGGCTGGTTCACTCTAGAGTTTCTATAATAAAACAGTATAATCATACGCTTTAAATCTGTGGTGTTCCCATTGACACAGAGAGGCCAGAGGAGAATGTGAGAAAGAATAAAGGTATTTTTAAAAATGTGAGAAAAGATCATGGAAAATGAGGATGTGGGTGGAAAGTGGGAATCAGGTGTATTATACCACTGCTAAAGATAATATATAGCAAATCAGAGCACTTTTATAAAGGGTTGTGTGGGTATGCAGATTAATCTTCTAAATGATTGCTTTCTTTTTTTTTAAATTAGCACTCATGCTAAACCTAACTGCTAGGGAGGATAAAAATGAGCAGTTTGTTGTTCATAATTACAGTTTAATCATGAACCACATTATATAAAAAAATGATAATCTCCAACTAAATGCAATTAAAACAGCTAAATGTATTAAAACAGCATCCACTTGGTCTGTCTGAATATATGGTTGAGCATGTGAACATTGAGAAGTTGACGTACAGGTGAACATGGACCTTGAGAAGATATAAAAATACACCTGGGGTTGAAATGGCCTGAGACTAGTTTACATCCAGAAAAACTGAAGCGCAACTTTGACTCAAACACTGCAAAGTACCTTGAGAACATTCACATAAATAGGCGACTGACATAATGTCTTGGCATGTGTACAAACCATGTACAAGGCAAAAGCACTAAAACCTTTTATTAGAAAGAAAAAGGTAAAACCCACTCAGACTTTGACAGAAATCCTCAAGACAGATGTTTCCCCACCTTGAGTGAATTCAGCTGTTCAGATTAATACAGCCTACTAATTTGTCCACAGTAATTCCAGGGTTTGACGATAGGCCACTAGCCATGCGGTTGTGTAGGTTTTGGTTGGCCACCCATGCTAACAGATTTTATGACAACATCTGAGCGAGCAAATTAAATTCGCCGCGTGTGAGAGAAAATGAATTATCTACTGATAGGGCTACGTGCCGGGCACTAACCAATTCAGTGGGGGGCACACGAAAGCAAAGCTCAAGTTTTCCTTGGAGACAGACACGGCAAGTGCTTGCGGACAGCCTGGTTATTTCCAAAATGGGGACCTTGTAATTACAATAAAGCGACCAGATTATATTGCAGACTTCCTTAAAAAGTCTGTATTTTACTGGGCAGGGCTGCAAACCACGCACACACACCCTTGCCCACTACAACACACCAAAATAGATCGGAGAAGGGGGGAGAAGGAAATAGATTGGCATGTGTATGTTTTGTGTGTGTGTGTTTGCGAGGAAATGGACTGGGTTGGTACAGGGTTACAGCAGGAGCATTGAAAATAATTGGCTATGTATGTACCTCTGTATTACGCTACACAGAGCTCCCAGTAAGTAGAGACTCAGATATATGAGCACAAAATGAGAAAGCTAAAGAGAATGGATCAGTGATTTTGGATACCGGCCTCATGTACGCCCAGACCAGCCTGTGAAATGGGAAGGGTGAGACTAAAGGCCGGCTAGAAGGTTAGCAAATGTTTGCAAGCTAAATGGTTGCTGTGTCAGCTTGTATATGAGAGCTGCATATGGCTATCAAACCATCAGCTATGCTAGTAAGAGTTTAAAGCACCAACAAATAAATGTTTGTTTGTTTATTGCTCAGATTATTATAGTATGTGCGAACATGTGAACACTCACATAAGCTTTCGGTTTGACTCATTTTTTCGGACTTTCTAAATGTGGCTGCGCCTCAGATCATTTAGCACAATTATGCATCATTAAGCAATTTTTCTTCAACTTTTTCAACCGTCTCAGTAATGGTGACTATTAAACAATATTAAACGGCTACTTATATAAGTATACAGGGAATAGAACATACATTGACAGCTCATGTAATGGAGTTTTCAGAACAAAAAATGCTATAGTTTCTCCTAAAAAATACTGCAAAAGGAGACTTTACCTCATTTTGTTCACCTCAGATTTTCTTCTTGAGAAAAAGACCCCAAAATACTTCCCAAAAATACTGCAACTAAAAGTCAGAGATCTCATTATGAACTCATATTTTCATTACATTTTTCCAAGACCAAATAATATGAACTATGGTACAAACATTGATTTAATAGCATTAAATTCTTACTTTGTCAACATGTGTCTATTTTTTTTTTCTCCTTTTTTTGTCTATTAATCTTTGGGACAAAGTTGAAACTTCACTCAAATATAAGTAACCCACACATGAATTTTTTATAGCTGTTATGAAAGCCATTCATAAAAAGGTAATTTTTGCTGGCACAGATTAATGTTTAATAGTTTAATGTTTATCATAGCTTAATGACCAATGTCATAGATCTAACTACATTTATTCCAAACAGGTGAAACAAACAAGTGTGGGAGAAAGATGGAGAAGAGAAAGACTAAAAATGACTATGGAAAAAGATGATGTGAAAAGAGAGAGAACAGGTAGTTAAACTATTTGAGAAGTCACGGAAAACTTCACGGAGGGAAAAAAAAAAATCATTGGAATGAATAGGGATGGTGAGGGGGTCCTATGGCATGCAGCGGGAGAGAGGGAATGAATGAGGCCTATTGATGGAGGGAGAGAGAGAGGGATCAAACAGTATTTACCCTAGAGAGAGAGAGAGAGAGAGAGAAGAAAGAGTGGAATTAAGGGAGTCATGAGCAGAAGGGAGGAGGTCGATTCATATGACCCACTGACTGAAGTGGAAAATTTAGGGACATACTGATGAGTCAAGGGGAGGGGACGTGATGGAGAGGACAGAGAGAGAGGATTTCCTAAAAGAAATACCCAAATTGCATTACAAAATCTCATTTGAAACAAGCAGTAAAAGAGGACCATCCACTGTCTATGTAGTTCCATACTGTAGAAAAAGTAAACAATTAATGTAAAAAATTAATGTAACAATAATTTGAATAACAAATTCTACCAGGAAAAACAGCTAATTGGTTAATTGGGTATGATAAAAATTATATTTAAACGACAATACATGTAATTTTACTATAAATGTCAAGAAAAGTAAAAATCAAAAGTGAGTCACCTAATAATTTATGGGAAAAGGGCCTTGCCCTTAAGTTGGTTTGTTGGATGGTGTTCTAATGCCATGCCAGCATGTCGGCTGTGCATTAATGTCTGCCCCCTCTTTCAGTGGTGCTAGTTCCGTAAGTATTTTTTCCATTCATTTTTCCCATAGGTATTTTGGAAGTCTCTGTTCAAGCATTATATTCCATTAACCAAGCCAACCAGTTACGAGGTGAATCAGAACATTATAAACTTTGATTTTAATCAAAACAGTTTTCAAAAATCTGACAAGGTACAAGATTGCGTACTTAAAGGCTTTAGTGAGGGAAAGAACTACAATCCCATGAAGCACTGCAAACAGCATAATCGAATTAAAAATGATGGAGAAATATTAAACTACTAATTTACAAATGTATATAAACAATACATTTAAGTTCATTGCAAAATATGCATACAAATATAAATATTTAAGTATTTTGAGAGATCGACTCGATTGTGTCATTCACAGTGCTTCATGAGAGTGGGTGGAGCTAAAGAGCTATTTTGCTTTTTTGACTCTGATTGGTGTAATTTTCTGTACAGCATCATGGGTAATGTAGTTTTTCACCAGGAATTCCTCTTTTAAACATTTTTTTTTTTAAATAAGCTGAAATAAAGTGAGCTGATGGCTTCAGCAGAAGCAAATACCACCAATTAACAACCTCGTAGTTTACGATAGGTTTTTAAGTTATGGTTAAAAATCTATTTCCCTATGGAGAAAATGAATGAACTATTGCACTCTATTTTCATGGCGAGTAACAAGCTAAAATATAAAAAG